>NC_134271.1:1881517-2181517 GCF_031893055.1 Leptodactylus fuscus | reverse complement strand
GATTGACCTAACAATGATCGCAACGGATATATCGTTTCTTCTTCATCAAGACTGATAGTCGGAGTGTGAGGAGAGGAGCTTTTAGGAAAACTCATTCAGGAAAAAGCAAAAAAAACCAAGAAGACAAGTAATAACCCGAAGGAAAAATAAAAGGTAATGTAAAGCGTCAAGGTGAAGACTAGAAGCCGAGGAGAGGCCAGACAGGAAGGATAAGGGGAGTCCAAGTAACCGGATCCTCATACACCGCCGCCTCTCCCCGCACCACCAGTATCTCACCTCCTCTATTAGCTTACACGCTTTATATTACCGGACCGGCGGCGGCGGCGACTGCACACGACTCACAGCGCACCAAGATCTAAGATCTCTGCTCAGCAACCCCGCACAATATCAGGACCCTAGAAGTGGCCCCTGAGGGCCCCACGTTACAGTCACTCCTCTGTCATGTACCATTAAGGTCGATGCAACGCCTAGTTATATATATATATAGGAGATCTGGTGATGGCCAAATGCAACTAATCACTATGATATACAGTGCCAGCCATATCTCCTCTGTATATATCCATATGTCCCCTATATACAGTGCCAGACATATCTCCTCTCTATATATCCATATGTCCCCTATATACAGTGCCAGCCATATCTCCTCTCTATATATCCATATGTCCCCTATATACAGTGCCAGACATATCTCCTCTCTATATATCCATATGCCCCCTATATACAGTGCCAGCCATATCTCCTCTCTATATATCCATATGCCCCCTATATACAGTACCGGCCACATCTCCTCTCTATATATCCATATGTCCCCTATATACAGTGCCAGCCATATCTCCTCTCTATATATCCATATGTCCCCTATATACAGTGTCAGCCATATCTCCTCTCTATATATCCATATGTCCCCTATATACAGTGCCAGACATATCTCCTCTCTATATATCCATATGCCCCCTATATACAGTGCCAGACATATCTCCTCTCTATATATCCATATGCCCCCTATATACAGTACCGGCCACATCTCCTCTCTATATATCCATATGTCCCCTATATACAGTGCCAGACATATCTCCTCTCTATATATCCATATGCCCCCTATATACAGTACCGGCCATATCTCCTCTCTATATATCCATATGTCCCCTATATACAGTGCCAGCCATATCTCCTCTCTATATATCCATATGTCCCCTATATACAGTGCCAGCCATATCTCCTCTCTATATATCCATATGCCCCCTATATACAGTACCGGCCATATCTCCTCTCTATATATCCATATGCCCCCTATATACAGTGCCAGCCATATCTCCTCTCTATATATCCATATGCCCCCTATATACAGTACCGGCCATATCTCCTCTCTATATATCCATATGCCCCCTATATACAGTACGGCCATATCTCCTCTGTATATATCCATATGTCCCCTATATACAGTGCCAGCCATATCTCCTCTCTATATATCCATATGTCCCCTATATACAGTGCCAGCCATATCTCCTCTCTATATATCCATATGTCCCCTATATACAGTGCCGGACATATCTCCTCCATATATATCCATATGCCCCCTATATACAGTGCCAGACATATCTCCTCTCTATATATCCATATGCCCCCTATATACAGTACCGGCCACATCTCCTCTCTATATATCCATATGTCCCCTATATACAGTGACAGCCATATCTCCTCTCTATATATCCATATGCCCCCTATATACAGTACCGGCCATATCTCCTCTCTATATATCCATATGCTCTCGATATACAGGGCAGACACATGTCCCCTATATACAATGTCAGCCACATCTCCTCTCTATATATCCATATGTCCTCTATATACAGTGCCAGACATATCTCCTCCATACATCCATATGCCCCCTATACAGTACCAGCCATATATCCTCCATATATCCATATGTCCCCTATATACAGTGCCGGACATATCTCCTCCATATATCCCCTACATACAGTATCAGCCATATCTCCTCCATATATCCATATGTCCCCTATATACAGTGTCAGCCACATCTCCTCCCTATATATCCATATGCTCCCTATACACAGTGTAGACATGCTTCCTGTGTGGTATACAGTCTATACAATGTAGACACATGTTCTCTATATACAGTACAGGCACATATTCCCTGTATACAGTGCAGACGCATTTTCACTATTAATATCAATATGTACAGCGTAGTCACTTGATCCCCTTTAGTGTCACCCCGCACCCCTTATACACAGTACAACCAGTTTTGGCGATATACGTATTGGTTGCAGGGACACAAGTCGGACATCACTGATGGAGAAGAGTTTATGAGGGTGTGAATAGGAGCCCAGACTACTATTCAAGATGGCGGATGGACAGACACAGGATTATTCTGATGTAAAGAGCAGGTGGGAGGAGAATCACTTTATATAGGGGCCGCGCCGCAACTATTCCCAGATAACACCAACAGGGTTTGTATGTGAATGAAGGGATGGCGGTATATTGTGCTGTCACTCCATGGAGTCTCTATGGGACTGATGAAGACATGCGAGTAGTCACATGGACGGTGGCTCTAAGCCCCGTTCTAGTGGCCGGTGGGTGTCCCAGAGATGGGTCAGTTATCACCCCGTCCTTATAGAGAGATTTTCCATCACAGACAATGATAACAAGTCTATTAGATAATGCCCTGAATGTCTGATCAGAGAGGGTCTAGCTGCCAGGACCCCTACAGGCCCATAAACTGTGGTGTGTGGTCCACATTCCCATCACAGTGGGCACTATCATGGAGTGAAGGAGGGCACAGAGGATGAGGCCAATCTCCGGATCTCTACGCCCTCTCCAATCACTGCGCTGGCCCTTTAAGTGACTCCGGCTGCCGTTGCTTCGGTTGCCATCAATTTGTACAAGTGAATTCATTCAGGCCACAGACACAGGATTGTGTACGCGGATCAGCATGTGATGTGGTGCACAGTGAGCGGTAACCCATAATAAGCTCCATGTTTATCATATATAAAGGGGGTTTAGGGGGAACCGTGAGACAAAATGGCGTGCCAGATAGGACGGGACACAAGACGGCTCTTCTCCATATCACTTAGACTTTGAGAATTTCCATATCTCTAATTCTGATGAGTTTCCTCTGAGAAAAACAAGGTCCTTGGATGGGACCCAAGTGCTGAATAGTGAAGGGAGAAAACGTTTCTTCACACTGACGGTGCAGTCACAGTCCGGATCACTTGGCGGTAGGACGGACGCCATTACCTGTGCTGATATCATAGCCCCTTCCCGCAGACGCTCGTATCGTTACACCTTACCTGCCATGTTTATGAGGACTCAATGCTACATGAGCTGAACAGAACAAGGACCGGGACTGTGTCTGCGGCATCAGAGTGCAGGACCCCTGTAACGTAAAGAAGACGTCCGGCAGGATTGGCGTCCGCTCTAGCCCCGACCTTCTCAAGGGTTGGAATCTGCAGCTGAATATGACATATTTTTCAGCCTGTACAAACTCCACTGTATCGTAGGTACAATCCACCTGCTGCCAGTTACAAAACCGCCACGTTTTTTTTCAAATTGCAGCAAGTCCTGTGGATAATTTTCTGCAATGTGTGAATTAGTCAGAATCCCATCCACTTTGCAGGTACTGTAAAACGCCATGGATTTTGCAGCAGTGTGACGGTGTTACATTATGTGGAGCCCGGCCTAATGGGGTTTCTTGAGTCTGATGACCTATCCCAGTATCTGATCTGTGGGGTCCCCCGATCTGCCGTACTATTATGATTCCAGAAATAAAAGAGTTAATTTTAGATAGCGAATGAAGAAAAATAAATGTAAATCCCATCAATATTTGGTGTGACCTTTGCCCTTTAGAGGAGGAGTCCTGAAAGTGATGATCCGGCCCCACAGATATAGTCCAGTCTGTCTGGGATGACATGAAGAGACAGACGGATTGGAGCAAGCAACATCCACAGAAGAGCTGGGCTTACGTCTCCAACATGGCGGCAGAAAGAACCTGCCTGCCCAGTTCTGCACCGAGGATAAGGGCAAAGGTCAGACCGAATATTGAAGGGGTTTATATTAAAGGGATTATCGGGTTTCCTTATCCTTAGGATAGGCCATCAATATCAGATCTGGGGGGTCCGACACCTGGGACCCCTGCAGTTCACCGGTACTGTTGTTGTAGGTTGTAGGACCCCCGCAGATCTATTATCGATGGCCTGCCCTAGGGAAGCCTTTAACCCTTCTATATCTGGACGCTTCTTACTGCGCAGCATTGTTCCTGCACATGCCTATAGTTTTGCACATCTCTAGACTTCATACAACTGATCCCCAGAACGGAGAGTTTGCTCCGTCGGCTCCCTGACATATTACTATATACAGTCACACCTATATACAGTCACACCAATATACAGTCACACCTTCACTGGGACGACCAGCACTGAATACTAGATTTATGGCAGGGAATTCCACGGTGGGCCGGCAAACATCACCTGATCTCTTCAGCTCTATATACAGTAAAGTGTGGGCCATATAAGCCCTAGGACGTCTGGAGGGGGCTTGTGACGGATCCTATACAGTAGCCTGCAGCACACATAGGGTTCCACTGTAAGGGTATATATATATATATATATATATATATATATATATATACCTGATTATGCATTGTGGCCTCTTATAGGGGGATGTTCTGTCTGTTGTGCTTTCCAGTACACATGAGACTTCGCTCTACGGACACAGACCAGACAGAAAATTACAAGGGGATTATCCTCCTCCTAAGACCACCCCTTTAATTCCTTCTCCTGATATTATATACAGCCATGATCTCCTGACCTGTAAGGCTTGTGTCACGATCCCGGCCATCTATGTGTAGCCTGCAGGTCCATCTCTTTGGCAGGTTCAGCACATTTTATGAGCTCTCGTATCTGATGAAATGTAAAGGGCTGATTTGTTTTTAATGGCTGAACATTTGGCCGTCATGTCCGCGTCTTATTGCCTCTTTCTCATTTTTCTATGACGCTCTCTGACACTTTCTCTCTGAATTCTGTAGTCTCTAGATGAACTCCACATAGTATGACAGATATGACAGTGTTCAGACTGGTGGAGGTGTAAGAAGTTACCAGAGTATACAGGAGAGCCGACATGTAATAAATACAGAAGAAACCTGTACCGTGTATTATCCTGCCATGTATACCTCCATACAGGCGATTTAGGGGCAGAAAGAACGGAGAGGAAAACTCTGCAGAAAAAACCGCCATGTGCTTCTTCCGTGGTCTGTTCCACAGCATCCTATTGGTCGTGGTTCGCTGCGTGTGACCTCATTGATCAGCCACAATACAACCTCCTACATACAGTATATGACCCTCGGTCTGTATAGATGCAGGTCTCCCCTATCAGCAGGCCGTGGATCCGTCACCTGACTTATGAGATGACATCAGCGCCCCTCTGCAGGCTGTGTCTGGTATTACATCTCACAGCCCCAGCAGGCCTCACTAATATAATGCCTTGACCCATCTGGCCTCCTTGGGCTTGCACGCCCTTTTTCTACATACAAAGTCCTTTGATGAAGTTCTGAAGTCTCGGATGTGTGTGGAAATAATTTCTGCAAGCTGGAAACATGTGAGCGTTGTCTGTGTTATGTGCGGGGGAAGCTTTTAGTCATATTCTATCTCCAGCTACGTATACGCTCTGCCCGGCGAACAACCTGAAGACCAAAGCCCTCGCGCCTTCTGATCACTGTGGTGTATAGGGCCCGGTATCCTCCATACCCAATAATACTGCCCTTATACTTATGTCTGGAATCCCTGCACTGCCCCCTAATGCAGGAGGCCAGGATTAACCCATTCATGGACCCAGAAGAGATAAATGAATTTCCATAAGCTTCGGTTTTGCTTTTCCACCTCCCAAAGCAGAGACAACAAAAAAGCCAATTCTTCAATGTCACAAAAATATGCGGATGGCTCTGCAGGTCGGTGTCTCCATTGTAAGGTCCGTGGACTCCTAGTCAGAGATATTCATCAGTCAGTCAGCGAAAACGTGGATCAAATCTAGTCCAAGAAATGGGCAAAGTGCCGGAGCCTCATGTTAGGGGTCCAGCAGCAGAATCCACAGCAAAGTCCATGTCAGAATCCGCAGCAAAGTCCACAACAGGATCCGCAGCAAAGTCCACGTCAGGATCCACAGCAAAGTCCACGTCAGGATCCACAGCAAAGTCCAAGACAGAATCCACAGCAAAGTCCACAAGAGGATCCGCAGCAAAGTCCACGACAGAATCCACAGCAAAGTCCATGACAGAATCCACAGCAAAGTCCACAACAGGATCCGCAGCAAAGTCCACGACAGAATCCACAGCAAAGTCCATGACAGAATCCACAGCAAAGTCCACAACAGGATCCGCAGCAAAGTCCACGACAGAATCCACAGCAAAGTCCACAACAGAATCCACAGCAAAGTCCACATCAGAATCCGCAGCAAAGTCCATGACAGAATCGACAGCAAAGTCCACAACAGGATCCGCAGCAAAGTCCACGTCAGGATCCACAGCAAAGTCCACAAGAGGATCCGCAGCAAAGTCCACGACAGAATCCACAGCAAAGTCCATGACAGAATCCACAGCAAAGTCCACAACAGGATCCGCAGCAAAGTCCACGACAGAATCCACAGCAAAGTCCACAACAGGATCCGCAGCAAAGTCCACGACAGAATCCACAGCAAAGTCCACAACAGAATCCACAGCAAAGTCCACATCAGAATCCGCAGCAAAGTCCACGACAGAATCCGCAGCAAAGTCCACGACAGAATCCGCAGCAAAGTCCAAGACAGAATCAGCAGCAAAGTCCAAGACAGAATCAGCAGCAAAGTCCACAACAGGATCCGCAGCAAAGTCCACGACAGAATCCACAGCAAAGTCCAAGACAGAATCAGCAGCAAAGTCCAAGACAGAATCAGCAGCAAAGTCTATGACAGGATCCGCAGCAAAGTCCACGACAGAATCCACAGCAAAGTCCAAGACAGAATCAGCAGCAAAGTCCAAGACAGAATCAGCAGCAAAGTCCAAGACAGAATCAGCAGCAAAGTCCACAACAGGATCCGCAGCAAAGTCCATGACAGAATCCGCAGCAAAGTCCACGACAGGATCCGCAGCAAAGTCCACGACAGGATCCGCAGCAAAGTCTATGACAGGATCCGCAGCAAAGTCCACGACAGGATCCGCAGCAAAGTCCATGACAGAATCCGCAGCAAAGTCCAAGACAGAATCCACAGCAAAGTCCACGACAGGATCTGCAGCAAAGTCCACGACAGGATCCGCAGCAAAGAACACGTCAGGATTCGCAGCAAAGTCCACGACAGGATCCACAGCAAAGTCCACAAGAGGATCTGTAGCAAATTCCACGACAGAATCTGCAGCAAAGTCCACATGAGGATCAGCAGCAAAGTCCACAAGAGGATCTGCAGCAAAGTCCATGACATAATCCGCAGCAAAGTCCACGACAGGATCCACAGCAAAGTCCACAAGAGGATCTGTAGCAAATTCCACGACAGAATCTGCAGCAAAGTCCACATGAGGATCAGCAGCAAAGTCCACAAGAGGATCCGCAGCAAAGTCCATGACATAATCCGCAGCAAAGTCCACGACAGGATCTGCAGCAAAGTCCGCAACAGAATCCGCAGCAAAGTCCACGACAGGATCTGCAGCAAAGTCCACGACAGAATCCGCAACAAAGTCCATGTCAGGATCCGCAGCAAATTCCACGACAGGATCTGCAGCAAAGTCCAAAAGAGGATCTGCAGCAAAGTCCACAACAGAATCCACAGCAAAGTCCACGACAGGATCCACAGCAAAGTCCACAACAGAATCCACAGCAAAGTCCACGACAGGATCCACAGCAAAGTCCACAACAGAATCCACAGCAAAGTCCACAACAGGATATGCAGCAAAGTCCACGACAGAATCCACAGCAAAGTCCACAACAGAATCTGCAGCAAGATTGAGCTGGGCCTTCTGTACCAGCACGGTGAAAACTGAAGTGTCTGTCACTGAAAACAAGTAGAGGAAGATTCCGGATGGATTTGAGAATCCTCCTCAAAAGCAGCACCAAATTCTGTGTGAACTTAGCCTTAAAGGGGTCATGTCATTAAGGACACTTATCCCTTCTCCATATCCTAATAATTGTCTTTCATGTCACCATCCAATCGAGCTGGCCAAACACAACAAGTAAACCCAACCTGACAATATCATAAACTCATGTCTATGGAGGACTCTGAATATTCACATGGTGGCAGATGTCAGGAGAGAAGGATCAGGCTGATGGATTTCAACATGCCCAATCTGTTTGTTCTCAGGGAATATAGGTTGCTACAAGCCGACTCTGGTTGGTAGTAAGCCACATGTATAGTTAGTTTTTCTACTGTTTAGTTAGTGCTCAGACAAGCAGGGTTTTGATTGACTTTTTGCCTGTAGTTAAGGCTGTATTATATCTTATGTATTCTGTGCCTGATGTGAAGGTTTATTTATTTTGCTGTTTTGCAAATAAACCTGTTTGCACAAGACATTGTGTCCCTGTCTCTGACTGGTTGAGTCCAAACCATCGCTGCAGAATAGTGAGCGCAGCTCTGGAGTATAATACAGGATAAGTAATGTAATGTATGTACACAGTGACTGCACCAGCAGAATAGTGAGCGCAGCTCTGGAGTATAATACAGGATAAGTAATGTAATGTATGTACACAGTGACTGTACCAGCAGAATAGTGAGCGCAGCTCTGGAGTATAATACAGGATAAGTAATGTAATGTATGTACACAGTGACTGTACCAGCAGAATAGTGAGCGCAGCTCTGGAGTATAATACAGGATAAGTAATGTAATGTATGTACACAGTGACTGCACCAGCAGAATAGTGAGCGCAGCTCTGGAGTATAATACAGGATAAGTAATGTAATGTATGTACACAGTGACTGTACCAGCAGAATAGTGAGCGCAGCTCTGGAGTATAATACAGGATAAGTAATGTAATGTATGTACACAGTGACTGTACCAGCAGAATAGTGAGCGCAGCTCTGGAGTATAATACAGGATAAGTAATGTAATGTATGTACACAGTGACTGTACCAGCAGAATAGTGAGCGCAGCTCTGGAGTATAATACAGGATATGTAATGTAATGTATGTACACAGTGACTGTACCAGCAGAATAGTGAGCGCAGCTCTGGAGTATAATACAGGATAAGTAATGTAATGTATGTACACAGTGACTGTACCAGCAGAATAGTGAGCGCAGCTCTGGAGTATAATACAGGATAAGTAATGTAATGTATGTACACAGTGTCTGTACCAGCAGAATAGTGAGCACAGCTCTGGAGTATAATACAGAATAAGTAATGTAATGTATGTACACAGTGACTGCACCAGCAGAATAGTGAGCGCAGCTCTGGGGTATAATACAGGATAAGTAATGTATGTACACAGTGACTGTACCAGCAGAATAGTGAGCGCAGCTCTGGAGCATAATACAGGATAAGTAATGTAATGTATGTACGCAGTGACTGTACCAGCAGAATAGTGAGCGCAGCTCTGGAGTATAATACGGGATAAGTAATGTAATGTATGTACACAGTGACTGCACCAGCAGAATAGTGAGCGCAGCTCTGGAGTATAATACAGGATAAGTAATGTAATGTATGTACACAGAAACTGTACCAGCAGAATACTGAGCACAGCTCTGGAGTATAATAGAGGATAAGTAATGTAATGTATGTACACAGTGACTGTACCAGCAGAATAGTGAGCGCAGCTCTGGAGTATAATACAGGATAAGTAATGTAATGTATGTACACAGTGACTGCACCAGCAGAATAGTGAGCACAGCTCTGGAGTATAATACAGGATAAGTAATGTAATGTATGTACACAGTGACTGTACTAGCAGATTAGTGAGCGCAGCTCTGGAGTATAATACAGGATAAGTAATGTAATGTATGTACACAGTGACTGTACCGGCAGAATAGTGAGCGCAGCTCTGGAGTATAATACAGGATAAGTAATGTAATGTATGTACACAGTGACTGCACCAGCAGAATAGTGAGCGCAGCTCTGGAGTATAATACAGGATAAGTAATGTAATGTATGTACACAGTGACTGCACCAGCAGAATAGTGAGTGCAGCTCTGGAGTATAATACAGGATAAGTAATGTAATGTATGTACACAGTGACTGTACCAGCAGAATAGTGAGCACAGCTCTGGAGTATAATACAGGATAAGTAATGTAATGTATGTACACAGTGACTGTACCAGCAGAATAGTGAGTGCAGCTCTGGGGTATAATACAGGATAAATAATGTAATGTATGTACACAGTGACTGCACCAGCAGAATAGTGAGTGCAGCTCTGGAGTATAATACAGGATAAGTAATGTAATGTATGTACACAGTGACTGTACCAGCAGAATAGTGAGCGCAGCTCTGGAGTATAATACAGGATAAGTAATGTAATGTGTGTACACAGTGACTGCACCAGCAGAATAGTGAGCGCAGCTCTGGAGTATAATACAGGATAAGTAATGTAATGTATGTACACAGTGACTGTACCAGCAGAATAGTGAGCGCAGCTCTGGAGTATAATACAGGATAAGTAATGTAATGTATGTACACAGTGACTGTACCAGCAGAATAGTGAGTGCAGCTCTGGAGTATAATACAGGATAAGTAATGTATGTACACAGTGACTGTACTAGCAGAATAGTGAGTGCAGCTCTGGAGTACAATACATAGGTTGTCTTCTGCTGGACCATGATTGTGTCGGAGTGTGGGCCCACTTAATAACCCTCTAGATCTCTGACAATAAGATAAACCTCAGCTTCTGGTGCTAGTAGTGTAAAATCATATAGAAATAAGTGACCCTTGCCATCCATGAGATAGACGTTACGTTGGACTACATTGGACCACCTCATCCCATCCCCACGATGTGCATTTATTAGATTAACATTCCTCAGTGAATCTTGCGATGAATATGGTGCACGTCCAGCATGAGACAAACAAACTCCCGAGCGCTGTTAATAAATATTGGTGGTCTCTTTGTGTGTCTTGGCCGCCATCTGTCTGCTTTGCTTTATCAATCATTTGGAGCTGTGCGCTGGATTCTAGTTGTATTCCTCTCCATTGCATCCTGTGACTCCCACAGTAGCCGTCAGCCCATGGCTCACACACCGCCTCTCCCCTCCCTCTCACCCTGCGGGATTCCCTCTCCCAGTACTGGGGAAGCAAGCCCAGGCCAGCCGAAATGAAAGGAGGCAGAGAATAGAAAGGCAGAGCGAGGGAGAAGGAGAGAGCCTGGTGTCAGGCAGGTGGGCTAAAGCAAGAGGAGCGAGGGGGGGGGGGCTCAGGTGTCTGATGCAGGAACCTGCTCACTTCATTGTGTCTTAACTTGTTACAATGTACTGTGTAAAGTTCACGAACTGTCAGTGACAGCGCGAGCACGCCGCAACAATGGAGCAATCTAGTCCTAGTACCCGAGCGAAAGGAGCACTGACTGACAACGACATCAAACAAAGCTCCACATCATGTTCTTCCATATTTCATCTGGGCCCCAGATCACGCCTGCCATTACATGATTTCTGATCACTTTTGCTTTAACCCTTAAAATACCACAAAATGCCCAAACATTCCCATCTATCCCCTTAGGCTCCGCTTCTCATATTTTCACTTCTTTGTGGAGATGATTCGTAGACCCCCCCAAATATCATGGACATTATATGATGGTAGACCCCCCCAGATATCATGGACATTATATCATTACATGACGGTAGATCCCGCCCCCAGATATCATGGGCATTATATGATGGTAGACCCTTCCAGATATCATGGACATTGTATGACGGTAGACCCCCCCCAGATATCATGGACATTATATGACGGTGGACCCCGCCCCCCAGATATCATGGACATTATATGACGGTAGACCCCCCCAGATATCATGGACATTATATGACGGTAGACTCCCCCTCCAGATATCATGGACATTATATGACGGTAGACCCCCCCCCCAGATATCATGGACATTATATGACGGTAGACCCCCCCAGATATCATGGACATTATATGACGGTGGACCCCGCCCCCCAGATATCATGGACATTATATGACGGTAGACTCCCCCTCCAGATATCATGGACATTATATGACGGTAGACCCCCCCCAGATATCATGGACATTATATGACGGTAGACCCCCCCCAGATATCATGGACATTATATGACGGTAGACCCCCCCCCAGATATCATGGACATTATATGACGGTGGACCCCGCCCCCCAGATATCATGGACATTATATGACGGTAGACCCCCCCAGATATCATGGACATTATATGACGGTAGACTCCCCCTCCAGATATCATGGACATTATATGACGGTAGACCCCCCCCAGATATCATGGACATTATATGACGGTAGACCCCCCCCCCAGATATCATGGACATTATATGACGGTAGACCCCCCCCAGATATCATGGGCATTATATGACGGTAGACCCCCCCCCAGATATCATGGACATTATATGACGGTAGACCCCCCCCCCCCAGATATCATGGACATTATATGACGGTAGACCCCCCCCAGATATCATGGGCATTATATGACGGTAGACTCCCCCAGATTTCATGGACATTATATGATGGTAGACCCCCCCAGATTTCATGGACATTATATGACGGTAGACCCCCCCAGATATCCTGGACATTATATGACGGTAGACCCCCCCAGATATCATGGACATTATATGACGGTAGACTCCCCCAGATTTCATGGACATTATATGACGGTAGACCCCCCCAGATATCCTGGACATTATATGACGGTAGACCCCCCCAGATATCCTGGACATTATATGACGGTAGCCCCCCCCCCCCCCCCCCAGATATCATGGACATTATATGACGGTAGACCCCCCCCAGATATCATGGACATTATATGACGGTAGACTCCCCCAGATATCATGGACATTATATGACGGTAGACCCGCCCAGATATCATGGACATTATATGATGGTAGACCCCCCCAGATATCATGGACATTATATGACGGTGGACCCCGCCCCCCAGATATCATGGGCATTATATGATGGTAGACCCCCCCCCCAGATATCATGGACATTATATGACGGTAGACCCCCCCCTCCAGATATCATGGACATTATATGACGGTAGACTCCCCCAGATATCATGGACATTATATGACGGTAGACTCCCCCCCCCCAGATATAATGTCTGGGGGGGGTCTACCGTCATATAATGTCCATGATATCTGGGGGGGGGGTCTACCGTCATATAATGTCCATGATATCTGGGGGGGGGTCTACCGTCATATAATGTCCATGATATCTGGAGGGGGAGTCTACCGTCATATAATGTCCATGATATCTGGGGGGGTCTACCGTCATATAATGTCCATGATATCTGGGGGGCGGGGTCCACCGTCATATAATGTCCATGATATCTGGGGGGGGGGGGTCTACCGTCATATAATGTCCAGGATATCTGGGGGGGGGGGGTCTACCGTCATATAATGTCCATGATATCTGGGGGGGGGGTTTACCGTCATATAATGTCCATGATATCTGGAGGGGGGGTCTACCGTCATATAATGTCCATGATATCTGGGGAGGGGGGGTCTACCGTCATATAATGTCCATGATATCTGGGGGGGGGGGTCTACCGTCATATAATGTCCATGATATCTGGGGGGGGGGGGGGTCTACCGTCATATAATGTCCATGATATCTGGACGGGTCTACCGTCATATAATGTCCATGACTCCCCCAGATATCATGGACATTATATGACGGTAGACCCGCCCAGATATCATGGACATTATATGACGGTAGACCCCCCCCCCAGATATCATGGACATTATATGACGGTAGACCCGCCCAGATATCATGGACATTATATGACGGTGGACCCCGCCCCCCAGATATCATGGACATTATATGACAGTAGACCCCCCCCCCCCCAGATATCCTGGACATTATATGACGGTAGACCCCCCCAGATATCATGGACATTATATGACGGTAGACCCCCCCCCCAGATATCATGGACATTATATGACAGTAGACCCGCCAGATATCATGGACATTATATGACAGTAGACCCGCCAGATTTCATGGACATTATATGACGGTAGACCCCCCCCCAGATATCATGGACATTATATGACGGTAGACCCCCTCCCGCTAGATGTCATGGACATTATATGACGGTAGACCCCCCCAGATATCATGGACATTATATGACGGTATATGAATGTGAGTGTTGGAGCGGCTGCAGGGGAGGCAGAGGAAGGAGAGGTCCGGCCCTCCTCACAGGTAGTAGACAGGGGAGCGGGGTGTATATTAGTAATAGAGCTTATCCAGTGCAGGGAATGTACCAGTAACCTTCATTGTTTCCTATATTCCCCTAGTGAAATCTCTCCACGCTCTCTGTATAAGGCGCCATATCAGACCTCTTATACCACCGTCATTACTACAGGCTTCGGTGTTAGAAGCGCCTGACATGGGGCGGCAGATACGAGCCATATGGGGGCTTCCAGTAAATGACCTGGTTTCCCTCTTTCATTACTGGAGAAGATCCAAGTGATAGTTTACAGCAAACAAAACCTTATGTTAACACCCCGCGCACCAGATCACATTTCATCACGTTATAAAAGAAAGGCCCGGCTACAGTTATATTACATGGTATCTGTGCTACTGGATGTATCTAAGCCACCGCAGACTGAAGGAACACTGCCTATATGGCATCGGGGTGTAGGCCGGACAGTCCATGGGGAAGGCCCGTACAGTGTGATGCCCTATGATAGTACAATGTCCCCCACACAGTATGGCATCTGGGTGTAGGCCAGACAGTCCATGGGGAAGGCCCGTACAGTGTGATGCCCTATTATAGTACAATGTCCCCTAAGTGGCCCCCACACAGTATGGCATTGGGGTGTAGGCCGGACAGTCCATGGGGAAGGCCCGTACAGTGTGATGCCCTATTATAGTACAATGTCCCCTAAGTGGCCCCCACACAGTATGGCATTGGGGTGTAGGCCGGACAGTCCATGGGGAAGGCCCGTACAGTGTGATGCCCTATTATAGTACAATGTCCCCTAAGTGGCCCCCACACAGTATGGCATCTGGGTGTAGGCCGGACAGTCCATGGGGAAGGCCCGTACAGTGTGATGCCCTATTATAGTACAATGTCCCCCACACAGTATGGCGCCGGGGGGTGAGCGGTCACTATGTTTCCTAGTACTCACCACTCTCCTTTGTTGGTGCTGAGGATGGAGACTCCCTCACTCCTTGTTGATGAAGATGATGAGAGTAGTCGTCATTACGAACCCCCGTGTGTGCACTCCTGGATGACAGACATTCCAAAACCCCAATAAGTGACATTAATGAATTCCCTCAATATTTTTATTCTCAGGTCAGATAAGTAGTGGGGGAGGGGGGATGACCCTGCAGACAGTAAGGCCCATCATAGCGCTGCCTCCATCCTAGTGGCTCAGCCCTATACACTTGAATGGTAGTGACTTGCAGTACCATACACATCCATACAGATCAGAGTGGCGCTGTGTATGGCCTCGGTTTTACACTTAAGTAAAGTGTATGCAATGAGAGGAAACATCTGGAAGGAAGGAAATCCTTTACAGCTCTGACCTTACTTCACTGTCTATTCTGCTTTATCGCCTTTGCATCCCGCCACTCCTAAGGTCTGACCCCAGCAGAGGAGTCGTCCGTAGTCGTCTGCTGCAGATGCTTCTTGTATAAATATGGAGACATTTTTGGTGTTTATTTACACTGGCTGCAGTATCACAACTTGTGGACATGGTGTTTGTGATTAATGGGCTGATCCTGCTTCCAGCTCCAGTTCTGTTTCATTGAGGACCTGGACTAGGATGTTGGGACTGTCAGGGATTTATCATCCGGCGCTATCCAGACCCTCCCTGTAAAGTGCTAAAGCTTTGTATCAAGCTGTCATGTGGGCTGACCTCTGCAGGGGGCGCTCTGCAGTGTCACTGGAGCCTTACCAAAGCCTGAGGACTTCAACCACCCTGAGACCTCCCTCCAGACACGTGTCTATGGCCATAAGTGTCTCTGTAGACCATTGGGCGGCCATTCACTAACACAGAATCCCCCCCCAATGACTCTGGTGACCCCGGAGCCTACAGCTGACCATACAACAAGTCTCGTGGTCGTTAACCATTTCCTCACTTGTCACAGTCAACCAACAAGATTTTCTACTAAAATAAGAGTCCACACAATTAGTGAAACTCCAACAGAGCCACGACGAGGCGCCTTCTCCAGTCCGGCACTGTTATACAATTGTCACGAGGACATTTGGTTTATGGGATCACCACAAAGAACCTTCAGTCTAGGTCACAATTACTCTAAGTCCACAACACACAAGTGGGTCCACCGTACATTCGCTCCTCAGATGTTCGTACCTGGAAAATCATTTGGTTTCCACCATAATTGGATGGCTGGTACTGTCATAAGACTGGCTGCAGGCCAATGAGGTTGTAGAGCTTCATGGATCAGGAGGTGTGAGATATTGTCTCTCATCCATAAGACGAGTCCAGGCCAATAAAGTCCTAGGGCTCCCTGGATCTTGGATATGTTGACCGAGGACGGTGAGGCTGTCGCTGCCACAAGCAAGTTATCAAAGTTTTTCTTAAGTTATGTTCACTGATGCAAAGAGAAGGAACTGGATCTGAGATTTAAGGAAGATCCAAGATTCATACTATGGCCAAAGACATATGTGTCCAGTGGTGGTGCAGAAAGAGGGGAACCCAGTAGATCTGGTCTGACACCTTAAAAGTCCCAGGAGACTTGGTCTGACCCCTTAGAGCTCCCAGTAGACCTGGTCTGACCCCTTAGAGCTGCCAGTAGACCTGGTCTGACCCCTTAGAGGTCCCAGTAGATCTGGTCTGACCCCTTAGAGGTCCCAGTAGACCTGGTCTGACACCTTAGAAGTCCCAGGAGACTTGGTCTGACCCCTTAGAGGTCCCAGTAGACCTGGTCTGACACCTTAAAAGTCCCAGGAGACTTGGTCTGACCCCTTAGAGCTCCCAGTAGACCTGGTCTGACCCCTTAGAGGTCCCAGGAGACTTGGTCTGACCCCTTAGAGGTCCCAGTAGACCTGGTCTGACCCCTTAGATGTCCCAGTAGACCTGGTCTGACCCCTTAGAGGTCCCAGTAGACCTGGTCTGACACCTTAGAAGTCCCAGGAGACTTGGTCTGACCCCTTAGAGGTCCCAGTAGACCTGGTCTGACACCTTAGAAGTCCCAGGAGACTTGGTCTGACCCCTTAGAGGTCCAAGTAGACCTGTTCTGACCCCTTATAGGTCCCAGTAGACTTGGTCTGACCCCTTATAGGTCCCAGTAGACCTGGTCTGACCCCTTATAGGTCCCAGTAGACCTGGTCTGACCCCTTATAGGTCCCAGTAGACCCAGGTTCTCAGCTGATAATGGAGTCCTGGATAGAGGGATCTGCTTGGGTAATGAAACTTTCCACTTGGATAATGTCTGTATACTGATAGTGCGAGGCACTGCTAGTGAGAAAATTGAATTTTAAGGTGTTTCTCCAGGTGATAAATGTCCAATGGCTCAGGGCTTTGCCGTTAGGACCTCCCTTGGTCACTAGGAGTTGTACTCAGCTGTCAGTCCCATAGACATTGAACAAGTGAAGTCTAGTGTTCATTGGGGTCCCAAGTGATCAGACATCAATCAACTCTTCATTTCCATTAAGACAATATAGTGCAGACATTTCCCAATATTGGGCCATTTATTGGTCTGTAAGCAGAGAAGCGATCCTACATTAGATAGATGTGTTGGGAATGAAGGAGCGGCCATCTTGGTGTGTCACCCGATACAATAGACAGAGCCGGCGAGATGCTGATGTGGATGTATTTAATGGATTTCTAGGAATCACCTCTCTTTGAAGTTGGCTTGCATCGCCTCCGTTGCATATTTTGATCCATCTGTATTATGTTTAATAGTTTCTCTCTTCTTCTCGATCACATCTTGTGGTGATCTCTTTCATATTGATGGGAACATGTTTCTTCCACATTTGAAGGTGGCCGGACACCTGGGAGCCAGGATCTGGGATTCTAAACTATTATACATGGTGTAAGAGGGATTGTACAGGAACTAGGAAGGTTATAACAACTCTTGTAAAAGGTTTAGTGGGGCGGTGATACTGATGACCTGTGTTTGGGATAAGACTCTAAATCAGATCCGTGGTGGTCTGATACCTAGCACCCCCACGATCAGCTGACTGAGGGGGCCACAGTGTTCAGGCAAACACTATAGCCTCACATCTTACCAAGTACAGTGCCATACATTGTATTGTGGCTATGCTTGGTATTGCAACTGAATGAATGGTCTAAAATGCAGCATGGCTGTCTGACCAAAGAGGGTGACGTTACCTGAGAAGATCAAGCGGCGCTCACCTGAGAGTCCTGGCCTCTTCAGACAGATGATCGGTGACTTGTCCTAGGAGGGAGGTAGCAGTGAGACCCCCTACAATATGAAATAGACATCTTACATGCTGAGATCAAATGAATTAAAAGGGTTTTCCAGAATATGGATGACTTGAGGCATAACATGAAGCTCCTGGGCTCCAGTGCAAAATTTGCAATGGGACCCTTACCCACCTTGTACCTTTAAGAATAGTGGTATATTTTCAGTGGCTGGGGGACCTTTGGGGCCCTCACAGGATCCAGGGAGACTTCAGTGTTAGTCAAATGAATGGGGCTGAGCTGCAATACCAAACCCATGTACTATACAGTGTACAGCGCTGTGCTAGGTAAGCAGTAAAGAGGCCGCAGCACCTGTCTGAACACTGATCCTGGGTGTGCAGGGGTCGGACCCCACCAAACTGAAATGGATGACCTATCTTAAAGACAGGCCGACATTATTTAAGCCCTGGAAAACCCCTTTAATAAATGTGGGTTGACTGTAAGCAGCAGTAGTAGAAACCATGAATGAATGATGGACCACCAATGTACAGACATTCCTCTCAGCACTGATGGACAAGTAGGAAACCCATAAATTTACTTTGATGGAGGATTTCTCTTCAACTCCCTGGACAGGAGGTGAGTGAAGTAACAGATGTCCATGGAGTGAGTCAAGTACCAGCTTGTCCATTCACTGACGGCCATCCAGTAGGAACTCCATCCTAATCCGGAGATCTCAAGGTGGAAGTTACTTTCAGCTCCGTATATATTACTGGGAGTATAAAAACTCTTCTATATGGATTATAGTCTGCTAAAACTTCAGACGTTACACAAATATATCCCTAAAACCAACACTGGCTCCTCCAGAGTGAGCTCCAACCCCAAGGCATGAATACAATGTCTCAGCAAGTTCCACTGCATTGTTTAGCCTTGTTCACCTGTCACTAAATATCTCAAATATTTCTCAGCATTTTCTTCAAGCAAAAAATTTAGAGACAATTCCCTGAAAACCTTCCCTCGAGTGGAACTAAATTAATGGAAGTGAAGAGCTCGGGCTGAGCGGTGTCGTTCTTAGAATACAGATGGAATTTCTTGTGCAATACAAACTGGAAAGGCTCCGGGATATGCAGGATATTGTTAGTTGTGAGCGTGACCGAACTGATCCCGAGAGTTCAGGCACAGCAGGTCGCTTTACTGCAATTCACTCCATCGACAGGTGAGAGTATGAAAGGAGTACAGTACAATCTGGCCTAACATCAAGCTCCTGGGCCTCCATGCAAAATCTCACCAGGCCCCCCACTATTATGTAAGGTTTATAGCACTGGCCTCATCATACTGGGAAGAGGCATCTTATGGGCCCACTAAGGCCCCTGTGGTCAGGTGTGGCTGCTCCCTCTGCAATTTACCATCCAGTAGCTTAGAAATCCTGATAGTCAGGCACTGGTGTCCAGCACAAAGCTGCCACAATGAAATGTCGCAAAAAAACAACAAATGTAGGTGCAGCCGATCCCCTCGTGTTATTACTGATATGTGTGATCAGGGCAGGAAGACAAATAATGGTCAGGAGAGATCCTGCACAGACCTGGCCTGACACTGATCATCGTCCTTACTTTAATGGTGAGGAGACATCCTGCACGGTCCTAGCCAGACACCGGGAATCGTCCTCACTTTAGTGGTCAGGAGAGATCCTGCACGGACCTGGCCTGACACTGATCATCGTCCTCACTTTAGTGGTCAGGAGAGATCCTGCACAGACCTGGCCTGACACTGATCATCGTCCTCACTTTAGTGGTCAGGAGAGATCCTGCACGTTCCTAGCCAGACACTGGGAATCGTCCTCACTTTAGTGGTCAGGAGAGATCCTGCACGGACCTGGCCTGACACTGATCGTCGTCCTCACTTTCTCTGTATTGCTTTACATTCACTTCTGCATAGAAAAACAGACAGAAAATGACCATAACAGGGATAACAATCAACCATTTCTGCACACAAGTCATCCCAAATCATCCAAATTCTGCAATGTGCTAGGACATTATAAAATTACCACCAGGTTCACTTAGGGTCAGCCTGTGACAATATATTAGGCTGGAGGTTCCTTAACTATTTTAGCACATGGGACCTAAACGTGCCAGCATAAAGTTGGAGGTGTAGGCAGCACTAGTGGTATACAGATTTAAAGGGATTGTGCGGGGAATAATAAAGCTTAGTAATATGTTCCCTGCACTGGATATTCTTACTAATATATCTGCAGGTACCCCAGAACCCCAATGATTATAAGGCTCCGTGTTTAGCCCCCTCTGTTGTCGCTCCAGTTTTCTCTGCTCTATTCCTGCAGCAGGTCCTTAGTACAGAGCCAGGCTGGTCATGTGACTGACAGTCTGAGCTTCAGCAGGGGTGGCCGAGAATTGAGCTCTCCAACCCCTCTCTGTAAATCTATTCATTAGGGCTCGTGGTATCTGCATTAATATTAGTAAGAATATCCAGTGCAGGGAATGGACTGACAAGATGTAGTTTACCCTGCATAACCCCTTTAATAGCTCATGTCAGAAATCTCATTGACTTCTATGGGAGCTTGTGGTGGGCCGAGGTCAGAGGGGAGGGGGAGCTGAGCTGTCTGCAGGAGATCAATATATAGTCAAATAATGGAGCTGAAAGGGTTACGGTATTGTTCCGGACAGGTGGACACTGCAGGTAATGGTTGTAATTGTCACTGAGGGTGGTTTTATTTTGTATTCTTCAGACACATTCACTAATAAAAATCTATAAAAATATCTTCTCTACCTTGTTTTTTTAGAAGGTGCAGCCCAATACCGTCTTCTAGGGCCCTGTAATTTCTATGTATATTCCTGCGCCCGGTTCTTGTAGTCCAGTCCTCTCACCCATGTTCTATACTTCCACTCCACCCTCCTATGTCACATGATGACTATTCTCCTCACATTTTAGGCAGAAACCCAGAGCCAGTCGGTGACCATGGTGGAGCCGTGTGTTTGTGGGGAGGGGGATGAAGAGGGGATTTAGGGTAAAGAATGGGAACCTCTTTGTTATTGTGGCCCCTGGATCCCTGTCTGGATTGAGGACTATGACCCCATTAATCCGCAGGACGGGCCCACTTATATGTGCTGTGCACAGGGGGCACCTGGGGGGATTTTTAGGCCTTTACTACATTAAATTGGTCCATAGGCCCAACTAATAGAGCAAGCGTAAAGCTCTCCAGACCATATACCGCTCCTTTAGCAATCTCAGTGTAGGTTCGAGTCCCATAAACGCCGCCCCAGTGACCTCCAACATTATAAGACTGTTCCAGACAAACCCAATAGGAGAGCAGTAAATGATATTTCCCTTCGGTGGAGGAGGAGAAGCCGGCGCTCGGGGCCATATGGATTCAATGCCGCTCTGATTTATAGGCCTGATGGGCTCGCACTGTTTACTTTGATTCCTTGAGTGTTTATTCTGGTGTATTACACCCTCGGCTATGTCAGGTATTTCAGTCTGTGTCGTAGTCAGTGCCGTGTGTGAGTCCATGGGCTTGGAATGTGCACCATGATGTGTTTTTTTAATATGTTTTTTATTGATCTCTTTTTCAGTCTCAGTAGGGTCAATGATTGATGGTCTCCTATGAGGACTATTCCTATATTGTGGTGTATCATGGCTGTCAGCACTGACAGACGTTCTATAGGACTCTCATGGATGTACAAAGATGGCCGACCTGGGAGCTGTCAGTGACAAGAGATCCGCACCCAATGATGGAGGCTCGGGGATTAGGCAGGGCCGTGGTGTGGAGACCATGGGGGGAATCAGGCACTGGGGAGAATTTATTAAGATTTGTTTAATCAGGTCCCCACATGGCCCCATCCTGGACCTGGGGTATAAGTATAAGTCACCCCAGATTTCTGGCATAAGGGCGAGGCATCCATGACCCACGTGGCAATACGTGGAGAGCAGAAAGAATAATGTGGAACACCTGTAGACAAGAAAGGGCTCTGCTGCTAATATAAGAAACATTTACACCCATCTACACCCGAAATTATTTTCAATCTGGTTTTTGCAGCAAGATGTCCAATGCACAAACCATCAGCCCACTGCATCGGGTATGTAATGTCACTGTGTACGTACAGGTATAGTCTGTATACAGTGGTACCCCTGGCTCTGTATACCCTGTACATGGTGGTACCCCTGACTCTATATAGTCTGTATACAGTGGTACCCCTGACTCTATATAGTCTGTATACAGTGGTACCCCTGACTCTGTATAGTCTGTATACAGTGGTACCCCTGACTCTGTATAGTCTGTACACGGTGGTACCCCTGACTCTGTATAGTCTGTACACGGTGGTACCCCTGACTCTATATAGTCTGTACACAGTGGTACCCCTGACTCTATATAGTCTGTACACGGTGGTACCCCTGACTCTGTATAGTCTGTACACAGTGGTACCCCTGACTCTGTATAGTCTGTACACGGTGGTACCCCTGACTCTATATAGTCTGTACACAGTGGTACCCCTGACTCTATATAGTCTTTATACAGTGGTACCCCTGACTCTGTATAGTCTGTACACAGTGGTACCCCTGACTCTATATAGTCTGTACACAGTGGTACCCCTGACTCTGTATAGTCTGTACACAGTGGTACCCCTGACTCTATATAGTCTGTACACGGCGGTACCCCTGACTCTGTATAGTCTGTACACAGTGGTACCCCTGACTCTATACAGTCTGTATACAGTGGTACCCCTGACTCTGTATCGTCTGTATACAGTGGTACCCCTGACTCTGTATAGTCTGTATACAGTGGTACCCCTGACTCTATATAGTCTGTACACAGTGGTACCCCTGACTCTGTATAGTCTGTACACAGTGGTACCCCTGACTCTGTATAGTCTGTACACAGTGGTACCCCTGACTCTGTATAGTCTGTATACAGTGGTACCCCTGGCTCTGTATACCCTGTACATGGTGGTACCCCTGACTCTATATAGTCTGTATACAGTGGTACCCCTGACTCTGTATAGTCTGTACACGGTGGTACCCCTGACTCTGTATAGTCTGTACACAGTGGTACCCCTGACTCTATATAGTCTGTACACAGTGGTACCCCTGACTCTGTATAGTCTGTACACAGTGGTACCCCTGACTCTATATAGTCTGTACACGGCGGTACCCCTGACTCTGTATAGTCTGTACACAGTGGTACCCCTGACTCTATACAGTCTGTATACAGTGGTACCCCTGACTCTGTATCGTCTGTATACAGTGGTACCCCTGACTCTGTATAGTCTGTATACAGTGGTACCCCTGACTCTATATAGTCTGTACACAGTGGTACCCCTGACTCTGTATAGTCTGTATACAGTGGTACCCCTGGCTCTGTATACCCTGTACATGGTGGTACCCCTGACTCTATATAGTCTGTATACAGTGGTACCCCTGACTCTGTATAGTCTGTACACGGTGGTACCCCTGACTCTGTATAGTCTGTACATGGTGGTACCCCTGACTCTATATAGTCTGTATACAGTGGTACCCCTGACTCTATATAGTCTGTATACAGTGGTACCCCTGACTCTGTATAGTCTGTATACAGTGGTACCCCTGACTCTGTATAGTCTGTACACGGTGGTACCCCTGACTCTGTATAGTCTGTATACAGTGGTACCCCTGACTCTATATAGTCTGTATACAGTGGTACCCCTGGCTCTGTATACCCTGTACATGGTGGTACCCCTGACTCTATATAGTCTGTATACAGTGGTACCCCTGACTGTATAGTCTGTACACAGTGGTACCCCTGACTCTGTATAGTCTGTACACAGTGGTACCCCTGACTCTGTATAGTCTGTACACGGTGGTACCCCTGACTCTGTATAGTCTGTACACGGTGGTACCCCTGACTCTATATAGTCTGTACACGGTGGTACCCCTGACTCTGTATAGTCTGTACACAGTGGTACCCCTGACTCTGTATAGTCTGTACACAGTGGTACCCCTGACTCTGTATAGTCTGTATACAGTGGTACCCCTGACTCTGTATAGTCTGTACACAGTGGTACCCCTGACTCTATATAGTCTGTACACAGTGGTACCCCTGACTCTGTATAGTCTGTATACAGTGGTACCCCTGACTCTATATAGTCTGTACACAGTGGTACCCCTGACTCTGTATAGTCTGTATACAGTGGTACCCCTGACTCTGTATAGTCTGTACACAGTGGTACCCCTGACTCTATATAGTCTGTACACAGTGGTACCCCTGACTCTATATAGTCTTTATACAGTGGTACCCCTGACTCTGTATAGTCTGTACACAGTGGTACCCCTGACTCTGTATAGTCTGTATACAGTGGTACCCCTGGCTCTGTATACCCTGTACATGGTGGTACCCCTGACTCTATATAGTCTGTATACAGTGGTACCCCTGACTCTGTATAGTCTGTACACGGTGGTACCCCTGACTCTGTATAGTCTGTACATGGTGGTACCCCTGACTCTATATAGTCTGTATACAGTGGTACCCCTGACTCTATATAGTCTGTATACAGTGGTACCCCTGACTCTATATAGTCTGTATACAGTGGTACCCCTGACTCTGTATAGTCTGTACACAGTGGTACCCCTGACTCTGTATAGTCTGTACACAGTGGTACCCCTGACTCTATATAGTCTGTACACGGTGGTACCCCTGACTCTGTATAGTCTGTACACAGTGGTACCCCTGACTCTGTATAGTCTGTACACGGTGGTACCCCTGACTCTATATAGTCTGTACACAGTGGTACCCCTGACTCTATATAGTCTGTACACGGCGGTACCCCTGACTCTGTATAGTCTGTACACGGTGGTACCCCTGACTCTGTATAGTCTGTACACAGTGGTACCCCTGACTCTGTATAGTCTGTACACGGTGGTACCCCTGACTCTATATAGTCTGTACACAGTGGTACCCCTGACTCTATATAGTCTGTACACAGTGGTACCCCTGACTCTATATAGTCTGTACACAGTGGTACCCCTGACTCTATATAGTCTGTACACAGTGGTACCCCTGACTCTGTATAGTCTGTATACAGTGGTACCCCTGACTCTGTATAGTCTGTACACAGTGGTACCCCTGACTCTATATACCCTGTACACTTTGGCACCCCTGACTCTGTATACCCTGTATACATTGGTGCCACTGAATATGTATACCCTGTACACGCTGGCACCCCTGACTCTTCCAGTGTCAAGAGGCACACATGGATTTGGGTAGCGTTCAGGAGGGGCCCCTATGCTTTGTAATAAAGGCTTCTTACTTGATGCTAATCTAACGCACTGCACCTCGGAGGGGGGTCTTTTATATGAAAGGAGTCCCCTAAGGAGCAGCACATGAGATAAGACATGTCATAAGTTCACCCAGCTGTGTGTATACATGCTATATAGGGAACACAGAATACTTATATACTATATACTCTCTGTCCCTATCAAGTCAGAGTTAATAATATTGGAATATGACTCCCATCAGACAAGCAGAATGGGAATTTAGAGACAGGAAATAAAGCAATAAAAAAAAACAACACAGGATTTTTGTAAGGCTTGTGTAGAGGAAACCTATTTGCTTTGGCCCAGTTGGTCGCCAGACCACATTGGCAGTGACCTCTTGCTCGCCGGGACATCTGATAGTGAAGTCATCTTGGAAGGCAAATCAGTCTAAATTTGGCTCGATTTTATGACAACTCCTGTGGTCCTACGAGGAGAAAACCTCACTGGATCTGCCCCACATTACTCTATATTTAACCGTAGGTTATCCACATGTGGTATGAAAGGAGTGGCAAACACGGTAACCTCCGGGCCGGACCCACCTTGGCACGTAGCGCCCCGAGCAGTAGCTAATATCCAGCGTCCCTACGAGAGGGCTTAGCAGGGAGATCATTACAAGCTTGTGGTTTCTTGCTCTCTGAGCACTGCGGCTTTCCTCGCTGAGCCGGCCCTACACCTAACGGTATAAAGCTGGCGTGACGATACGGTTTCGCTGGTGTGGGCCGCTGTAACCCTTTCCATGCAGCGGGGCTTTACCATTCCCGGCACAGTTACTTATTATAGGTCACGGTTGCTATTTGCAGAGGGCCGATGGATTCTATTTGATGTCATCTGCACATTTCAATTAAAAACAGAGCAGTGCGCCCGCAGCATTAGCGTGCAGCCCACCCCCCCCATACATACCCCAGCTTTACCACAAGGGGTGTCTCATGACATGGCGGTGGTTACTGGTGCTGAAAGCTGAGGGAGCCATCTCTATCTTCTGTGCGCTCATTGTAATTACTGTTTTAGGCAGCGATGAAATTTTAGGGACCCAACTAGTAATTCGTGTTGGTCCCGTTAACCCTTTTACTGCCAAAAGAATATGTGGAAAAGATGTTATTTGAGATTGCACAGTCGATAAGGAACAAGATGGCAATTCTACTTATGGCTATGCTCAGATCCAATGGCCTCAGGTTGGTAGGTCAGGTAATCCTTAGGCCTCATGGAGATGGACGCCATTGTGGATAAAGTGCGGGCCTGAATATTTCCATGGCCCCATACACACAGCCGGCCATATTAAAGAACAGGACCTATATCTCTCCACATTTTTGGCTGGGCCCATTCATTAGAACGGATGGGTCAGTGAAGACCACGGATGACGCCGGATTACTATTTTGCCATTTTCACTTGAATGGGACTGAGCTGTGAAAAGACCATGTGACCGATGAACATGCTGTCACTAATCCGTGAAGTGGACGGTGCCCCCACCACAATACCACTGCCTCTCTCAGGGTCCCGGATGTCAGACCCCCCACCCATCAATATTTCAATACTCAGAAAACCTTTCATTTCTGCTTATGAAACTAGGACTGTTTTTTTTCTTATTTCTTAATGACAGGATAGACAGTATATAGAGAGCAGCCCATATACACAGTGACCCCCCCTCTGCACCTCCCACGAGACAATCCTATATATAAGATGGTATATGATAGGAATGTCTACTTAAAGGACCACTCCGGGTATCTTCTAATGCTCTCATATACCTTCATGTTACAGTCAGACCTATAACCCCTGCTCCTGAGAATGAAGGGGCTGCAGCGATGATTTAGCCCGTGGCAATGTGAACATGCCTCCTAAGTATGTGAACCCCTGACTGACTGCCAACTCCTTTATTATTGGCCACACAGTACCCTGATAAACCACATGGGCGGTAATAAGGGGATCCGGTTATCAGAAGGGGCAGCCGCAGCACCTTACACTACAGGCCATGGCCGATGATGGTATACAGGGGTATATTGAGGACTGAGGGCTATCCATGTCTCCGTCTTGGACCCCCTGTAAGCATAGACATCCTCGGGGTCTTGCAGTGTCCAGGAGGCTTATTTTGGCCCTTTGACTTGTGTATGAGATGATCGCTTTCTTGATACATGACCATATACACACCTGGACATACGCCGCTGCCTCGTGTCGGTTTAACCCCATAGACCCCAGGACCAGTGACGTGCGTCCTGTGCAGAGATCTCTCAGTGACCCGTATCTGGATCTGTACCACGGCTTGGATTATGTATTAATCTCCTTATTCTGTGATCTCTGGCTCTTACAGTCCCATCCATAGCCAAGTATTTTCTTGTCCCATGTGAGAGCTTTGGCGTCCAATACTTAGCAATGAACTCAGACTTGAGAATTTCGGACACCTTAATGGTTGCTATAAATATAAGCGATCTGTCACAATCAGGATAAGATCAATGGCCTCCACCATTGTCAGATATGGATATCCATACTATGTGGTGAAGATCTCTACCACCATCCCATTCCCAATGAGAAGCAGATGGTCAGAGCTGCAATAAATGGATAAATGTCATGTCATATGGAGGGAGATGCAGCTGACAACCAAATGTTCCTGCATCAGCCTGACAAGATCCTCACAAGTCACATCACTTTCGCTCGGGTTCACTGATCCTTTCCATGATAATTTGTACAAATGTTCCCAGAACAGATTGATGGACAACAAGCAAAGAAACAGTAAGGAGAACAAAACTATCGCCCAAACTAGCCAAGATGTCAGGTGGGCAGACATGGCCCCGCCTCTAGTGCACCAAAAAAGACCATGGCCCCGCCTCCAGTGCACCAAAAGACCATGACCCCCACCTCCAGTGCACCAAAAAGACCACATGGATACAGAATACAGGTGTGTCCACCGGCCCTACAACAGCGTATAAGGGGATTACAAGAGGTTTCACTACTTTATAAGATACACACACATTACACATATACAGTATATCAGTACATACTTACACATTACATTATAAAATACACACATACAGGCATATTCCACACTTACACACATAACATACACATATATACACGCCTCTTACACAATAATACACAGATATATACTGTACATATGTAATAAACACATTTACACACATATAGATAGCCTTGGACTCACACTGTGTTTGCTGTATATGTTTATGTGCTGGTTTTACCTCAATATATAAGTGAATTATAATATATATATATATATATATATATATATATATATATATATATATACACACCCCTACACACATTATACACTCCTATACACAGTATATACCCCTATACACATTATACACCCCTATACACATTATACACCCCGATACACATTATACACCCCGATACACAGTATATACCTTATACATTCCTATACATACTATATTCCCCCTATATACATTATACACAGTTTGAGCTGACATTGGATGATTTCATGCTCGTCCATATAACACAATGACATAAGACAATGAGAACATATAGAACATATAGAATATATAGAACATATAGAATATATAGAACATATAGAACATAGAACATATAGAATATATAGAACATAGAACATATAGAACATAGAATATATAGAACATAGAACATATAGAATATATAGAACATAGAACATATAGAACATAGAATATATAGAACATATAGAATATATAGAACATATAGAACTACAGACTGTTCTGCCTTTTGCAGCGATATCTTTAGTTTCTCCTGTGATTTATTTCGTGACATTAATTAGTTTCACAAGGTTTCCTCCTTTCTATCTGACTGTGTGAATTTGCAGCTATTAGTTCTATCACGTTGTGACTCCGGCTCGGCTGCGTTGCGGTTCATTTGCAGACATTAATCACTGTATTATCGAAAATAAATGGAGATCTAACAAGTTCCTGGAAGTTTTAAGTCAATATTTGAAGACTTGTATTAGAGGTTCAGCGTGAGAAGAGAAGTCTCAGGAATGACATCAGTACAGCAAACAGCACAGTCCTCCTCTGTGTATACTGTATATAGTGACTACTACAACCAGCATCATCCATAGGCCATACCTAGAACACAGGTGTGCACAGGTACATAGAAGGAGCAGACCCTCGGCCACATGAGAAGACCCCACTATTATAAATGGTACGTGGGCAGCCATCACAGAGTTTGTACTGAAGTCCCCCCTGACTGTATTGGAGCTGCATATATCCACCTGAGAAGTAATGTAGTAACCATAGAGGTGTACTGCTCCTATATGTCTGCCCTTACCCTTATACAGAGGTCGTACAGTGCCTAAGCTTTGCCTTTAATGTGTAACTAAACAACTTGGGATTTTCTGGCAGTTAAAACCACAGTCGGGATTGTCATATATATATAAATGAAGAGCAGCGGCTCCTTGTCACTCCTTATAGTGCAGTGGATTTTGGATGCTCAGTACCTGGGTGAAGTGCGGTTCCTCCACTCCTGGCCTAACCTATTGGCTCGGGATCTGCTCCTCCTCTCTACAAAAATACACAAAGAACAGAAGTGGATTCAGCACTGTTCACAAAAGAGAATTACAAGATTTATTAAAGTCACAAATACTGGCAGAAAATCACAAAGTGTTCAAAAGTTTAGTTTAAGGGGAACTCCTGAAACACAAAGTTCTACTGAGGCCTCACATGGCAGCTGAGACTGGCCCATAGGAGAGCAGGTGAATCCCCCGGAGGGCCCCGCAGACTGACCCGTACCCTCACGTCCTGGGCTCCTCCCCCTTGGGACACCTTGCTGTTATGTGTAGGTTATGCCGACCACAGCTTTTCTAACATTGCTGGCCTATACTTACAATAAGTCATCAATAATAGATCTACAGGGGTCCGACATCTGGAACCGAGACAGCGCAGTTTGTGGTATTGTTTACATACTGTGCGCTATACTGTGCACTCTCTGTACAAGCTGTAGCGGCGAGTGTAGATACAGCAGATCTGCTGCATAGATTTCAATGGGCCAGCGCTGCAGTACCTACACTCACCACTACAGTTTGTATGGTAAGTGAGCAACAAGGCCAACTGTATGCAAACAATACCACAAACCCGGATAGGCCTAAGGAGAGACCATCAATGTTATAAACTGGATAACCCCTTTAAGCTACCGTCTCTCAGTATAAGGTGCCTGAGCAATAAGGTTCCTAGTCTTCCTCTGAAGGTGCCTGCCAAGTTGGCTTCTTCCCTGGATCATTGCCTTATACTCATACTAGCATCTGCCCGCGACTTCATCTGCGGGTTGGCGTTTACGCTGAGCTGCTATTATTTAGCCAATTTGTGTTGGTTAGGATCCGCCGTGCACCCCCGCACCTTCCCTTGCGATACCTGCACACCTACCCCCTTCCTCCCCCGCGCCTATGCCCCTTCTCCCCCTGGCTCCCCCATCTTTCTCTTGTCCCCCCAACCCCTATGCCTATGTTTCAATCTGGGTGCCAAGGTATGTATGTGTGAAATTTCAGACCAATCCATTCGGCCTTTTTGGCGTGATTGAGGAACAAGCCACAAACTTTCATAGTAGGATAATATTAGTAGGATAGGATTAGTAGGATAGGATAGGATTAGTAGGATAGGAAGGATAGGATAGGATAGGAAGGATAGGATAGGATATTCCTGCACTGACCTCTGCTAGCCACAACATTATATAAGAGTCTGTCAAAATCTGAGACAAAAAGTTCTGCAGACCTGACTTTGTCCCATCGCGATGTCAGGACATAAATAACATTAGAGTCAATGGGGTTCCTTGGGATCTGTTGTTGCAACAAACCAGAACAGAGACAAAGATGAAGGTGTGAACGCGGCCTTACTGATATATGTATATAAACCTCCCAATCATCCCCTCTGGTGGATTAGGGAATCCTACACTGATCTAGCAGGGAGAATTTAATGGTACGTACCCCGGCTCCAGACAGGGGGTCAGACTGCAATCCCTAAATCCTACACTACACTAAACATAAGCAGAACAGAGACTGGTGGGAACTGAAACCACAGATTTTATTAAGGTAATTCCATCCATGACATTCCCTTTAATGTTCCCCACCACTCGCTGCTCTTCCCATATGTGTTTAATGCTGAGCCGTTCTGCTGACTCGTATACATTGGCATTAGGAGAGACTGACCACGGACTTTGGGGGTCACTAACCACTAGGACACATCACTATTATGAATAATCCTCTGAGTCACCAATGTCCCCATCGGAGAAGATCTATGCCGAGGTTGTTTGTTGCCGATGGATTCCTATCTTTAGTCATTGTTTATTCCATGATTTAATTGATTTTAAAACCAGCTTTTTACATTGATTATGGAAATTGTTTCCAGCGTTTATTTGTAACTTGTTGGTGAATGAAATTGAGTGTTCAGTCTCCCTGCAGCGCCACCTCTGGTGAATAGAAGTATTACACTGCAACCAATGGGCTGTCCCTGTAATGTATGGACGTGCGGGTCCTCCAGACACAGAGACAATCTTTGTAGCCATTCTTACAGAAAAGGGGAACCTGTCAGGTTAATTTGGCCATCTACCCCCCCCCCCTATGCACTACCAGATGACCCCATATTGTTTCCAGACTTTTTTTATTGCAACAAAATCAATAAAATCACCATCTTGTACTGCACATGAATGCTTTTCTGATCATCCCTCGTAAACCGCTGCCTTCTAGTATACAGCATCTGGTATGTGAAACAGAGGATCGGTGGGGGGTCCGGGTGTCAGACCTCAACCGATCTGATACTGATGACCTATCCTGTAGATTTCTGACAACCCCTTTAAGACTAGAGAAGCAGGAGCGGACTCTGGACTGTGTGACTACATGTGCGGAGAACGTTGTCAGGTCAAGTCTTACTGCACGGTGGCGGGTTAGGTGCCCTGACCTGGAGGGTTCCCTTTAACTCCTATAGACTACGTGGAGGAGGGTTTTATGGGCCAGACAACCCCTTTAATGCCCCTAATAATCTCTAAAACTGTTGCAGAATCGGTCAGATTTTTGGCAGTGTGGATATAGGACACTAATATTCTGCCATTCATTGGACTACACGGTGCCAAGTTTTGTGATGTTTCTGACACTGCCTTGTCCGTTTTGGAAAATGTCTACAAAAGAGGCAACGAGGAGACGTAAAATGCACCAGATTTATCAACTGCTGTAGAGATTTACTGAACAATTATGTATTTTAGCCTAAATTTGGGCTCCAATTTCTCATAAAACCAACTCAATACAATGTTGTGAGATGCTAAGAGAAGCCATGACAGGCTGTAATTCCCACCCCGACCACTGGGAGGCCACACACATAGGATTGGAATCTCCTGATATAACATGGTTGTTTAGAAAAGCTGCTCATCTGATGAGACTCCTATGGAGAGATATCCAGGCAGGACACGGGTGTGGGATATGAGAGTAGTAGTAGTAGTAGTAGTAGTGGTGTATTCTCTGTGCAGAATGAAGTGCCATAAGAATCAGATGCTTAGTACACGTGTGATAGATATCAGGCCATGTATGCGGGTTTAGATCAGTCTGGTGAGTGATACCAATGCTGATACATCCTCCATAGAGATGCAGATGTTCTGCTGCTATATCACACCATCTCCTCGGAGCCCTGACCACAATCTGCTCCCCCCGATCGGTTTTACTGCCTCACTTTCAGTGAATTTTATGTCTATTCTCTTGTTTGTCATGATGTGATGTTTAATGTCAGATGCCAAGTATGTAACACAAAGAGTCAATGACAAAAGCCTGAATGGTCCTCGGCTGTCGATGCTTTCATGTAGTGACGTTAGAGCGTAACAAGTGTCAGAAACGCCGGGGTTTCCATGGAGACTAACATTGACGCAATAGGAGTCAATAACTGGAACACGCTGCTAAGAATATCAGGTAGGTCTCAAGTCCTAGAGTCTGCAGAGTGTCCTGAGAGGGACTGATACCACATGTAATACGTTATATCGTATACCCCGGGATATATGGAGAAAACCGTACCAAGTGACCCCAATAATCTTATCACAACTACAACTCCCAGCATGACCAGTGCCAGGGTCCACCTGCAGTTCTGCAAAGCTTCAATCAGTTTGTGTAGGTATATAGTCCATACAAAAGATACTCTGTGCTGCCTATAACCCATAAGGACTAGATGGCGTCCTCTCTGTGCAGACGACTAATGGTTCAGTCTCCAGTCGGCCAGGACTGGTTTGGGCACTTGGCGTTTTCTTGGTTGGTGACTTCTGGGGATTATTCTCCATCTCTTGGTCCATGGCCAAAATCTGAGACTGTAGTACGGCCGGGGCTTTAGCTGCACCATGTGACCAGGTCCTGAGGACCGGTATGTTTCCAGAAAGCCGAGCATAGGCTAGACAGAGGCTTGTGGGGGTAAGAAGATTAAATGGTGCGCCCCTCCCTCCATAGGGTTGATAGCAATAAGGGGGCCGCCATTGTGAGAATGGTCATTTATCGGTGACCCTGCTCACAATCCTTTGATATAATTTTGCCTATGCTGATGTATATTCCAGCTGCCATGTTATATATGTAAGTGATATCAGACCGGGGCCGGTGTAACCTTCTTCACGCTGACACAGACGAGACCCCGTGTATAAAGCAGCACTAGAAACCTCTCTACATTATGATTAGATGATATAATGGGTGGGGGTCTGGGGGGGCAGCATTGTACCCCGTCATCTTACAGCTTGATTACATAATTATGTACAAGTCACTGGAGTTATAGTCATTGCTTTTGCTGCTATTTTTGGGATTCTCTACATCTTTTTGTAAGATGGGGCCACAAACAGGAGCGGCTTGTGGTGATTTACGTAAAAGGGAAGGTTTCTGGCAATTGTAAAGGCGAGGGGGGGGGGGACTTAAACTGTTCCATAATTCAGGTGAAATAATCCTTAAATCATATATAAGAATTGGGCATAAAATAACATTTCATGGATAACGAATCGAAGGGCCAGGAAGAGTATTTTAATGACATATAGATTGCAGTGCGCTTCCTGGCATTTAAAGGGTTACTCCGGCAGGTCAGATGAAGTTTGGGGTCATCCGGGGGCGTGAGGTGTGGCTCATCTGTCTCCCCACGGGGTTTGTCCTCACATCGGTGCCCACTAAGATGCAGCTTTAATCAGTTTTCGGAAAAGCTACAATTTGTCGAGGGAAATGCAGGACAAAGAAAACCCCAAACTACCAATTCTGTCCCGTCTCCCCACAATCCTGTTTGTGTCTCCTCTCTGACTTGTTCTAATTAGAGGGGTCCTCATTATAGGCCTCGTGTACCCCCCACGAAGAGACGGCATTAACCCCTAACTGCCCCAACCTGGGTCTCTAGACATAAAACGGATGTGGCTTGGTCCTCTGCTGTCCAGACCTCGCCTTATAAAAATATATGGCACGCGGTTGGAATTCTCTTACAAGTCTTCGCTCTCTTGCATTTAACTACTTCACTCCAGAGGATTCGGTGCTGCGCGATGACATCACAGGTCTTCACAGATTTAGACAAATCTGACCCCCACCCCCCACCCCCACCCCGCCCGACAGTGAAAGTTATTTATATCTGTCTACAGGAGAGCTGGGTGACAACCAATAGGGATGTTATTACACACACCACAAGGTAGTCACCCAGATGTTCCTGAATCATGACTCTGACTGAGTGAGGGATGTATCACAGCGCAGACAAGGCGGGGTTTATTTATGTTGATTGTATAGTGCCAACATATTCCATGGTGTTGTACATCACCATATATGAAGTGGTACTGGGGTACATTATAGAGTAGGGGTCTGCAACCTTTAACACTACAGCTGCTTTGACGCTACAACTCCCAGCATGCTCCATTCACTTCTATGGGAGCTCCAAGAACAGCAGAGCAAGTATGCATGCTGGGAGTTGTAGTTTCATGGCCACTGGACTGCAGAAGGTGACCCCTATTATAGTGCATTATAAGGACATCCAGGAGAGAGACATATATTCAGTGGGGGGTTTGGTGCACCTAAGATGTGCCATAACAGCAGTTTTCCCCGTTTTCCACTTTTTAAGACCTTTTAAACACCTTCATTTTTATGATATTTCATGCCAGAAAACTGGAGAGTTATAGCAGAACTCTATACCGACTCCTGGTGCACAGAACCTCCCTACATGCACCTCGGATTAGGGTGTCTGATATAAGTGGGCACCTGCTATGACCGAGGACAGACCTGGTCAGCTAATGTATTAGGGAAATGCTATTAATGGCTCACTATACAGATCGGAGCATCCCAATATCTAGCCTGCAGGCCGCTCAGTCCATGGACCTGCAGACACGGGTTGTCAAACAGCTCTGGGTAGAGCCCAAGACACGCGAGCAGAGGAATTCATATGGGAAGGTAATTGATATGTGTTCTCCTTTAAGCTTTATTTAGATAATTCTAGACAATCCCTTTAATATGTCCATGGATAGATGTGATTGCACATTATGGTTGCTCTGTCATTGCCGGGGACCTGCTAGGAGCCTCTAGAAGGAGTCACTGAGGTCATTAAGGCTCATGTACTCAGCCAGGATATCTTCTGTTTGCTGTGAATATCTTTGCTTAATCTGCTAAGAATGAAAAGTTCAATGACTTAAAAATGGACAAATTGTGCAAATGTGGAAACCCCTGTATATGATTCCCCGGGCACCTTACTGATGGTGAGCAGATGTATCTAACCCTATGATGAGCAATTACATATTAGGAGAGCCAAATAGCCTAATACAAGGGTTATAGTGACCAATGGATGGCTCATCAGTAGGAAATCTATCGGGGACTGAATGTACATTTAGGCTGAAGCCCCACGTTATGGAAACAAAGTGTTTTACATGATCTGCAAAGTGAATGGGATTCTGGCTGATCCCATCCGCACATTCTGCACCGGAATATCGCAGCCCGTCATTTACACCTGCGGAAACGCTGTCATTACCGTATAGGTGTAATAAGGGCAGAGAGTCCGCAGAGGAAACAAAATGGAAAACGCTGCAGGAAAAAAATGATGTGTTTCTGGGGCATTTTCTTTGCTGCGTTTCGCTAGGTGGTACCGTAGCCTTTTCTCATAAAAGATATATAACCCTACCCTGTGTACACAATAGGAGGCACGTGTCTGATTGCTGGAGGTATGACCACTACAACTCCCACCAGTTACTAGAATGGTAGTGGATGAGAGGTGGTAAGCACGACACCACTGCACACTGCCATAAGACTGACGGAACGCTGACATTCCTATAGAAGTGAATGAGGCTGATGTCACACATAAACACTAGCTCTCCATTCCAGTGCATGTGGGGGGAGCTGCAATACCAAAGACAACATACGTCAAGAGAGGCGCTGTGGCTGAAAGAAGACACAACATCTCAGAAGCTTCTTCAGTCATGAAAATACCAACATTGTAGCGCTATAGCCAGTGCTGTAGTATCGTGCAATAAAGGTTCCATCCATAGTATACATAGTACAAACATAATATATACATACTATACAGACATGTACATAGTACAAATGGTACATACATAGTATACAGAGTATATACATAATATATACATAGTATACAGAGTACATACATAATATATACATAGTATACACATAATATATACATAGTATACATACATATATAATATACATATATGCACATAGTACAAATGGTACATACATAGTATATACACGGTATGCAGTATACAGAGTACATAGTATATCCAATATCAATCTGAGATAATAAGAGGGATATTCCAGTATAGTCACAGTATTGTCTTATCCTGGCACAAGAAGGGTTCATCTGTATTCGGCGATGCCGGCTAGGTAACCCTACCCTCCGCTGTTTACATAAGGGTGGAACGCTGGATAAGATACAGATCTAAGTGTTTTCAGTAGAAATCCTTGTAATTTTTCCCTGAGCCTTTAATTGGTGCCTGTCCCTTTAATTACAGTATTATAGAATTGCAGGTTTTTGCTTATCCTTAGAAGTAGATGAGATCTGTGCAAAGACTGGACGGAGTTTATGGGAAGACAATATGCATGTAGTGACCCCATTATTGTCTGTGTGCTGCCTCTATGTGCAGGTGGTAGTATTACACTGTGACCACCGCTCATGTCATCATATTGGCGCTCTGTATTATATTGCAGCATTGTATAGTCACTGTATATAAGCACACAACACAATGGCTGTCCTGTAGCATCACAAGATATCAAGTCCCTAAACAATGGGGGGAGGTTTCTGCCATTCTATACAGTCTAGTGATACTCGGGGGGTATTGACCTCCCTCCATCGCTTCACTCCCCCCCCCCCCCCCTTATCTTAGACTTTCTTTGGGTTAAGTATGGTTGGCCAAACCTTTATTAACAAAAAATTAAGACATAATAACTTGTAAAGTCCTTACCTGTAAAACAGATGAAACAGAAAACAAGCGGACCCTCCGAACAACGGCTCCGGACATGGACGCCCGACTGAATATCCAAATGATCTGTGTCCATACTTCTAAAGAAAACAAAACAAAATCAAAAAGGTGAATCCTAAATCCCAACTCAGTGGGAAGATTGATGTGATATTGTCTCCAAACCCCATAACCCTCGCCTCCCTGCAGTCCCTGGCCATAGCCCCTCTCCATGGCCAATACTCAGGACAGAGGAGAGCTGTGTGCTGGAGATGTGCTGAGCTCACAGAGCATTGTCTGCGTCTGCTACATTGTTACACCAAAACACTTGTACACAAACAATAATAATTTCCTCCTTGCAGGATTTTACATCACACAATGAAGGAGCTTCACACTTGGAGGTTGATGAATTTCGTGGAATGTGTCATTGATATGGCCGATACTAAAGGTCTCCGCTGGTAATGGAGGAAGAATTACAAAGGTTTCTCCTGCAGTACGAGAATGAACGGTATTCAAGAATTCCCTGAGCTGACACTAATTATTAGGACACAGTTTACACTCCTGGTAAAATCCAGCATGAAAGTCCTTTAAGTATCTGATACTATCGTATTACATCACCATAAAACATGGCGCTCTATAGGGCCAGGCAGTGTCTTCCCAAAGGGGGCGCTGTAAGATAAATCAGTATAAGGGTGGGGTTGTACAGGCTGTTGTCATGTGATCATGTGATCTGTGTGCATGGTTTGGGCAAGTTATCTTGTGTCATGTCTTTCTCAGGTATCAAACCCCGGTCCTTCAGTAAGGCAGACTGAGTATTATCTGACAGAACTGCAGGGGTGCCAATACTTTTGGCCAACACTGTACATGGACGTCAGTCTGTCCTTATCACCACCATGTATATCTGTCTGTCCTTGTCACCATGTACATCTGTCTGTCTGTCCTTATCACCACCATGTATATCTGTCTGTCCTTGTCACCATGTACATCTGTCTGTCTGTCCTTGTCACCATGTACATCTGTCTGTCTGTCCTTATCACCGCCATGTACATCTGTCTGTCTGTCCTTGTCACCATGTACATCTGTCTGTCTGTCCTTGTCACCATGTACATCTGTCTGTCTGTCCTTGTCACCACCATGTACATCTGTCTGTCCTTATCACCGCCATGTACATCTGTCTGTCTGTCCTTGTCACCACCATGTACATCTGTCTGTCTGTCCTTGTCACCATGTACATCTGTCTGTCCTTATCACCACCATGTACATCTGTCTGTCTGTCCTTGTCACCATGTACATCTGTCTGTCCTTATCACCGTCATGTACATCTGTCTGTCTGTCCTTGTCACCATGTACATCTGTCTGTCTGCCCTTATCACCGCCATGTACATCTGTCTGTCTGTCCTTGTCACCACCATGTACATCTGTCTGTCTGTCCTTGTCACCACCATGTACATCTGTCTGTCTGTCCTTGTCACCATGTACATCTGTCTGTCTGTCCTTGTCACCATGTACATCTGTCTGTCTGTCCTTATCACCGCCATGTACATCTGTCTGTCTGTCCTTGTCACCATGTACATCTGTCTGTCTGCCCTTATCACCGCCATGTACATCTGTCTGTCTGAGTATTATCTGACAGAACTGCAGGGGTGGCAATACTTTTGGCCAACACTGTACATGGACGTCAGTCTGTCCTTATCACCACCATGTATATCTGTCTGTCCTTGTCACCATGTACATCAGTCTGTCTGTCCTTGTCACCATGTACATCTGTCTGTCCTTGTCACCATGTACATCAGTCTGTCTGTCCTTGTCACCATGTACATCTGTCTGTCTGTCCTTGTCACCATGTACATCTGTCTGTCCTTGTCACCATGTACATCTGTCTGTCTGTCCTTGTCACCATGTACATCTGTCTGTCTGTCCTTATCACCGCCATGTACATCTGTCTGTCTGTCCTTGTCACCATGTACATCTGTCTGTCTGTCCTTGTCACCATGTACATCTGTCTGTCTGTCCTTGTCACCATGTACATCTGTCTGTCTGTCCTTGTCACCACCATGTACATCTGTCTGTCCTTATCACCGCCATGTACATCTGTCTGTCTGTCCTTGTCACCACCATGTACATCTGTCTGTCTGTCCTTGTCACCACCATGTACATCTGTCTGTCTGTCCTTGTCACCACCATGTACATCTGTCTGTCTGTCCTTGTCACCACCATGTACATCTGTCTGTCTGTCCTTGTCACCATGTACATCTGTCTGTCTGTCCTTGTCACCATGTACATCTGTCTGTCTGTCCTTGTCACCATGTACATCTGTCTGTCTGTCCTTGTCACCATGTACATCTGTCTGTCTGTCCTTGTCACCACCATGTACATCTGTCTGTCCTTATCACCGCCATGTACATCTATCTGTCTGTCTGTCCTTATCACCGCCATGTACATCTGTCTGTCTGTCCTTGTCACCATGTACATCTGTCTGTCTGTCCTTGTCACCATGTACATCTGTCTGTCTGTCCTTATCACCGCCATGTACATCTGTCTGTCTGTCCTTGTCACCATGTACATCTGTCTGTCTGCCCTTATCACCGCCATGTACATCTGTCTGTCTGTCCTTATCACCACCATGTACATCTGTCTGTCTGTCCTTATCACCACCATGTACATCTGTCTGTCCTTATCACCGCCATGTACATCTGTCTGTCTGTCCTTGTCACCATGTACATCTGTCTGTCTGCCCTTATCACCACCATGTACATCTGTCTGTCTGTCCTTGTCACCGCCATGTACATCTGTCTGTCCTTATCACCGCCATGTACATCTGTCTGTCTGTCCTTGTCATCACCATGTACATCTGTCTGTCCTTATCACCGTCATGTACATCTGTCTGTCTGTCCTTGTCACCATGTACATCTGTCTGTCTGTCCTTATCACCACCATGTACATCTGTCTGTCCTTATCACCGCCATGTACATCTGTCTGTCTGTCCTTATCACCACCATGTACATCTGTCTGTCCTTGTCACCATGTACATCTGTCTGTCTGTCCTTATCACCACCATGTACATCTGTCTGTCTGTCCTTGTCACCGCCATGTACATCTGTCTGTCTGTCCTTATCACCACCATGTACATCTGTCTGTCTGTCCTTGTCACCATGTACATCTGTCTGTCCTTGTCACCATGTACATCTGTCTGTCTGTCCTTGTCACCATGTACATCTGTCTGTCCTTATCACCGCCATGTACATCTGTCTGTCTGTCCTTGTCACCATGTACATCTGTCTGTCTGTCCTTATCACCACCATGTACATCTGTCTGTCTGTCCTTGTCACCACCATGTACATCTGTCTGTCTGTCCTTATCACCACCATGTACATCTGTCTGCCTGTCCTTATCACCATGTACATCTGTCTGTCCTTATCACCACCATGTACATCTGTCTGTCTGTCCTTGTCACCATGTACATCTGTCTGTCCTTATCACCGCCATGTACATCTGTCTGTCTGTCCTTGTCACCGCCATGTACATCTGTCTGTCTGTCCTTGTCACCATGTACATCTGTCTGTCCTTATCACCACCATGTACATCTGTCTGTCTGTCCTTGTCACCATGTACATCTGTCTGTCCTTATCACCACCATGTACATCTGTCTGTCTGTCCTTATCACCATGTACATATGTCTGTCCTTATCACCACCATGTACATCTGTCTGTCTGTCCTTGTCACCGTCATGTACATCTGTCTGTCTGTCCTTGTCACCATGTACATCTGTCTGTCCTTATCACCGTCATGTACATCTGTCTGTCTGTCCTTGTCACCATGTACATCTGTCTGTCTGTCCTTATCACCACCATGTACATCTGTCTGTCTGTCCTTATCACCGCCATGTACATCTGTCTGTCTGTCCTTGTCACCATGTACATCTGTCTGTCCTTATCACCACCATGTACATCTGTCTGTCTGTCCTTGTCACCATGTACATCTGTCTGTCCTTATCACCACCATGTACATCTGTCTGTCTGTCCTTGTCACCGCCATGTACATCTGTCTGTCTGTCCTTGTCACCATGTACATCTGTCTGTCTGTCCTTGTCACCATGTACATCTGTCTGTCTGTCCTTGTCACCGTCATGTACATCTGTCTGTCTGTCCTTGTCACCATGTACATCTGTCTGTCCTTATCACCGTCATGTACATCTGTCTGTCTGTCCTTGTCACCATGTACATCTGTCTGTCTGTCCTTATCACCACCATGTACATCTGTCTGTCCTTATCACCACCATGTACATCTGTCTGTCTGTCCTTATCACCGCCATGTACATCTGTCTGTCTGTCCTTGTCACCATGTACATCTGTCTGTCCTTATCACCGCCATGTACATCTGTCTGTCTGTCCTTGTCACCATGTACATCTGTCTGTCCTTATCACCACCATGTACATCTGTCTGTCTGTCCTTGTCACCATGTACATCTGTCTGTCCTTATCACCACCATGTACATCTGTCTGTCTGTCCTTGTCACCGCCATGTACATCTGTCTGTCTGTCCTTGTCACCATGTACATCTGTCTGTCTGTCCTTGTCACCATGTACATCTGTCTGTCTGTCCTTGTCACCGTCATGTACATCTGTCTGTCTGTCCTTGTCACCATGTACATCTGTCTGTCCTTATCACCGTCATGTACATCTGTCTGTCTGTCCTTGTCACCATGTACATCTGTCTGTCTGCCCTTATCACCGCCATGTACATCTGTCTGTCTGTCCTTGTCACCACCATGTACATCTGTCTGTCTGTCCTTGTCACCACCATGTACATCTGTCTGTCTGTCCTTGTCACCATGTACATCTGTCTGTCTGTCCTTGTCACCATGTACATCTGTCTGTCTGTCCTTATCACCGCCATGTACATCTGTCTGTCTGTCCTTGTCACCATGTACATCTGTCTGTCTGCCCTTATCACCGCCATGTACATCTGTCTGTCTGAGTATTATCTGACAGAACTGCAGGGGTGGCAATACTTTTGGCCAACACTGTACATGGACGTCAGTCTGTCCTTATCACCACCATGTATATCTGTCTGTCCTTGTCACCATGTACATCAGTCTGTCTGTCCTTGTCACCATGTACATCTGTCTGTCCTTGTCACCATGTACATCAGTCTGTCTGTCCTTGTCACCATGTACATCTGTCTGTCTGTCCTTGTCACCATGTACATCTGTCTGTCCTTGTCACCATGTACATCTGTCTGTCTGTCCTTGTCACCATGTACATCTGTCTGTCTGTCCTTATCACCGCCATGTACATCTGTCTGTCTGTCCTTGTCACCATGTACATCTGTCTGTCTGTCCTTGTCACCATGTACATCTGTCTGTCTGTCCTTGTCACCATGTACATCTGTCTGTCTGTCCTTGTCACCACCATGTACATCTGTCTGTCCTTATCACCGCCATGTACATCTGTCTGTCTGTCCTTGTCACCACCATGTACATCTGTCTGTCTGTCCTTGTCACCACCATGTACATCTGTCTGTCTGTCCTTGTCACCACCATGTACATCTGTCTGTCTGTCCTTGTCACCACCATGTACATCTGTCTGTCCTTATCACCACCATGTACATCTGTCTGCCCTTATCACCACCATGTACATCTGTCTGTCTGTCCTTGTCACCACCATGTACATCTGTCTGTCTGTCCTTGTCACCATGTACATCTGTCTGTCTGTCCTTGTCACCACCATGTACATCTGTCTGTCCTTATCACCGCCATGTACATCTATCTGTCTGTCTGTCCTTATCACCGCCATGTACATCTGTCTGTCTGTCCTTGTCACCATGTACATCTGTCTGTCCTTATCACCACCATGTACATCTGTCTGTCCTTATCACCACCATGTACATCTGTCTGTCCTTATCACCGTCATGTACATCTGTCTGTCTGTCCTTGTCACCACCATGTACATCTGTCTGTCTGTCCTTGTCACCGCCATGTACATCTGTCTGTCCTTATCACCACCATGTACATCTGTCTGTCTGCCCTTATCACCACCATGTACATCTGTCTGTCTGTCCTTGTCACCGCCATGTACATCTGTCTGTCCTTATCACCGCCATGTACATCTGTCTGTCTGTCCTTGTCACCACCATGTACATCTGTCTGTCCTTATCACCGTCATGTACATCTGTCTGTCTGTCCTTGTCACCATGTACATCTGTCTGTCTGTCCTTATCACCACCATGTACATCTGTCTGTCCTTATCACCGCCATGTACATCTGTCTGTCTGTCCTTATCACCACCATGTACATCTGTCTGTCCTTGTCACCATGTACATCTGTCTGTCTGTCCTTATCACCACCATGTACATCTGTCTGTCTGTCCTTGTCACCATGTACATCTGTCTGTCCTTGTCACCATGTACATCTGTCTGTCTGTCCTTGTCACCATGTACATCTGTCTGTCCTTATCACCGCCATGTACATCTGTCTGTCTGTCCTTGTCACCATGTACATCTGTCTGTCTGTCCTTATCACCACCATGTACATCTGTCTGTCTGTCCTTGTCACCACCATGTACATCTGTCTGTCTGTCCTTATCACCACCATGTACATCTGTCTGCCTGTCCTTATCACCATGTACATCTGTCTGTCCTTATCACCACCATGTACATCTGTCTGTCTGTCCTTGTCACCATGTACATCTGTCTGTCCTTATCACCGCCATGTACATCTGTCTGTCTGTCCTTGTCACCGCCATGTACATCTGTCTGTCTGTCCTTGTCACCATGTACATCTGTCTGTCCTTATCACCACCATGTACATCTGTCTGTCTGTCCTTGTCACCATGTACATCTGTCTGTCCTTATCACCACCATGTACATCTGTCTGTCTGTCCTTGTCACCATGTACATCTGTCTGTCCTTATCACCACCATGTACATCTGTCTGTCTGTCCTTATCACCATGTACATATGTCTGTCCTTATCACCACCATGTACATCTGTCTGTCTGTCCTTGTCACCGTCATGTACATCTGTCTGTCTGTCCTTGTCACCATGTACATCTGTCTGTCTGTCCTTATCACCACCATGTACATCTGTCTGTCCTTATCACCACCATGTACATCTGTCTGTCTGTCCTTATCACCGCCATGTACATCTGTCTGTCTGTCCTTGTCACCATGTACATCTGTCTGTCCTTATCACCACCATGTACATCTGTCTGTCTGTCCTTGTCACCATGTACATCTGTCTGTCCTTATCACCACCATGTACATCTGTCTGTCTGTCCTTATCACCATGTACATCTGTCTGTCCTTGTCACCGCCATGTACATCTGTCTGTCTGTCCTTGTCACCATGTACATCTGTCTGTCTGTCCTTGTCACCATGTACATCTGTCTGTCTGTCCTTGTCACCGTCATGTACATCTGTCTGTCTGTCCTTGTCACCATGTACATCTGTCTGTCCTTATCACCGTCATGTACATCTGTCTGTCTGTCCTTGTCACCATGTACATCTGTCTGTCTGTCCTTATCACCACCATGTACATCTGTCTGTCCTTATCACCACCATGTACATCTGTCTGTCTGTCCTTATCACCGCCATGTACATCTGTCTGTCTGTCCTTGTCACCATGTACATCTGTCTGTCCTTATCACCGCCATGTACATCTGTCTGTCTGTCCTTGTCACCATGTACATCTGTCTGTCCTTATCACCACCATGTACATCTGTCTGTCTGTCCTTGTCACCATGTACATCTGTCTGTCCTTATCACCACCATGTACATCTGTCTGTCTGTCCTTGTCACCGCCATGTACATCTGTCTGTCTGTCCTTGTCACCATGTACATCTGTCTGTCTGTCCTTGTCACCATGTACATCTGTCTGTCTGTCCTTGTCACCGTCATGTACATCTGTCTGTCTGTCCTTGTCACCATGTACATCTGTCTGTCCTTATCACCGTCATGTACATCTGTCTGTCTGTCCTTGTCACCATGTACATCTGTCTGTCTGCCCTTATCACCGCCATGTACATCTGTCTGTCTGTCCTTGTCACCACCATGTACATCTGTCTGTCTGTCCTTGTCACCACCATGTACATCTGTCTGTCTGTCCTTGTCACCATGTACATCTGTCTGTCTGTCCTTGTCACCATGTACATCTGTCTGTCTGCCCTTATCACCGCCATGTACATCTGTCTGTCTGAGTATTATCTGACAGAACTGCAGGGGTGGCAATACTTTTGGCCAACACTGTACATGGACGTCAGTCTGTCCTTATCACCACCATGTATATCTGTCTGTCCTTGTCACCATGTACATCAGTCTGTCTGTCCTTGTCACCATGTACATCTGTCTGTCCTTGTCACCATGTACATCAGTCTGTCTGTCCTTGTCACCATGTACATCTGTCTGTCTGTCCTTGTCACCATGTACATCTGTCTGTCCTTGTCACCATGTACATCTGTCTGTCTGTCCTTGTCACCATGTACATCTGTCTGTCTGTCCTTATCACCGCCATGTACATCTGTCTGTCTGTCCTTGTCACCATGTACATCTGTCTGTCTGTCCTTGTCACCATGTACATCTGTCTGTCTGTCCTTGTCACCATGTACATCTGTCTGTCTGTCCTTGTCACCACCATGTACATCTGTCTGTCCTTATCACCGCCATGTACATCTGTCTGTCTGTCCTTGTCACCACCATGTACATCTGTCTGTCTGTCCTTGTCACCACCATGTACATCTGTCTGTCTGTCCTTGTCACCACCATGTACATCTGTCTGTCTGTCCTTGTCACCACCATGTACATCTGTCTGTCCTTATCACCACCATGTACATCTGTCTGCCCTTATCACCACCATGTACATCTGTCTGTCTGTCCTTGTCACCACCATGTACATCTGTCTGTCTGTCCTTGTCACCATGTACATCTGTCTGTCTGTCCTTGTCACCACCATGTACATCTGTCTGTCCTTATCACCGCCATGTACATCTATCTGTCTGTCTGTCCTTATCACCGCCATGTACATCTGTCTGTCTGTCCTTGTCACCATGTACATCTGTCTGTCCTTATCACCACCATGTACATCTGTCTGTCCTTATCACCACCATGTACATCTGTCTGTCCTTATCACCGTCATGTACATCTGTCTGTCTGTCCTTGTCACCATGTACATCTGTCTGTCTGCCCTTATCACCGCCATGTACATCTGTCTGTCTGTCCTTGTCACCGCCATGTACATCTGTCTGTCTGTCCTTGTCACCACCATGTACATCTGTCTGTCTGTCCTTGTCACCATGTACATCTGTCTGTCTGTCCTTGTCACCATGTACATCTGTCTGTCTGTCCTTATCACCGCCATGTACATCTGTCTGTCTGTCCTTGTCACCATGTACATCTGTCTGTCTGCCCTTATCACCGCCATGTACATCTGTCTGTCTGTCCTTATCACCACCATGTACATCTGTCTGTCCTTATCACCGCCATGTACATCTGTCTGTCTGTCCTTGTCACCATGTACATCTGTCTGTCTGCCCTTATCACCACCATGTACATCTGTCTGTCTGTCCTTGTCACCGCCATGTACATCTGTCTGTCCTTATCACCGTCATGTACATCTGTCTGTCTGTCCTTGTCACCATGTACATCTGTCTGTCTGTCCTTATCACCACCATGTACATCTGTCTGTCCTTATCACCGCCATGTACATCTGTCTGTCTGTCCTTATCACCACCATGTACATCTGTCTGTCTGTCCTTATCACCACCATGTACATCTGTCTGTCTGTCCTTATCACCACCATGTACATCTGTCTGTCTGTCCTTGTCACCATGTACATCTGTCTGTCCTTGTCACCATGTACATCTGTCTGTCTGTCCTTGTCACCATGTACATCTGTCTGTCCTTATCACCGCCATGTACATCTGTCTGTCTGTCCTTGTCACCATGTACATCTGTCTGTCTGTCCTTATCACCACCATGTACATCTGTCTGTCTGTCCTTGTCACCACCATGTACATCTGTCTGTCTGTCCTTATCACCACCATGTACATCTGTCTGCCTGTCCTTATCACCATGTACATCTGTCTGTCCTTATCACCACCATGTACATCTGTCTGTCTGTCCTTGTCACCATGTACATCTGTCTGTCCTTATCACCGCCATGTACATCTGTCTGTCTGTCCTTGTCACCGCCATGTACATCTGTCTGTCTGTCCTTGTCACCATGTACATCTGTCTGTCCTTATCACCACCATGTACATCTGTCTGTCTGTCCTTGTCACCATGTACATCTGTCTGTCCTTATCACCACCATGTACATCTGTCTGTCTGTCCTTGTCACCATGTACATCTGTCTGTCCTTATCACCACCATGTACATCTGTCTGTCTGTCCTTATCACCATGTACATATGTCTGTCCTTATCACCACCATGTACATCTGTCTGTCTGTCCTTGTCACCGTCATGTACATCTGTCTGTCCTTGTCACCGCCATGTACATCTGTCTGTCTGTCCTTGTCACCATGTACATCTGTCTGTCCTTATCACCGTCATGTACATCTGTCTGTCTGTCCTTGTCACCATGTACATCTGTCTGTCTGTCCTTATCACCACCATGTACATCTGTCTGTCCTTATCACCACCATGTACATCTGTCTGTCTGTCCTTATCACCGCCATGTACATCTGTCTGTCTGTCCTTGTCACCATGTACATCTGTCTGTCCTTATCACCACCATGTACATCTGTCTGTCTGTCCTTGTCACCATGTACATCTGTCTGTCCTTATCACCACCATGTACATCTGTCTGTCTGTCCTTGTCACCGCCATGTACATCTGTCTGTCTGTCCTTGTCACCATGTACATCTGTCTGTCTGTCCTTGTCACCATGTACATCTGTCTGTCTGTCCTTGTCACCGTCATGTACATCTGTCTGTCTGTCCTTGTCACCATGTACATCTGTCTGTCCTTATCACCGTCATGTACATCTGTCTGTCTGTCCTTGTCACCATGTACATCTGTCTGTCTGTCCTTATCACCACCATGTACATCTGTCTGTCTGTCCTTGTCACCACCATGTACATCTGTCTGTCTGTCCTTATCACCGCCATGTACATCTGTCTGTCCTTATCACCACCATGTACATCTGTCTGTCTGTCCTTGTCACCGCCATGTACATCTGTCTGTCTGTCCTTGTCACCATGTACATCTGTCTGTCTGTCCTTGTCACCATGTACATCTGTCTGTCTGTCCTTGTCACCGTCATGTACATCTGTCTGTCTGTCCTTGTCACCATGTACATCTGTCTGTCCTTATCACCGTCATGTACATCTGTCTGTCTGTCCTTGTCACCATGTACATCTGTCTGTCTGTCCTTATCACCGCCATGTACATCTGTCTGTCTGTCCTTGTCACCATGTACATCTGTCTGTCCTTATCACCGCCATGTACATCTGTCTGTCTGTCCTTGTCACCATGTACATCTGTCTGTCCTTATCACCACCATGTACATCTGTCTGTCTGTCCTTGTCACCATGTACATCTGTCTGTCCTTATCACCACCATGTACATCTGTCTGTCTGTCCTTGTCACCGCCATGTACATCTGTCTGTCTGTCCTTGTCACCATGTACATCTGTCTGTCCTTATCACCGTCATGTACATCTGTCTGTCTGTCCTTGTCACCATGTACATCTGTCTGTCTGCCCTTATCACCGCCATGTACATCTGTCTGTCTGTCCTTGTCACCACCATGTACATCTGTCTGTCTGTCCTTGTCACCACCATGTACATCTGTCTGTCTGTCCTTGTCACCATGTACATCTGTCTGTCTGTCCTTGTCACCATGTACATCTGTCTGTCTGTCCTTATCACCGCCATGTACATCTGTCTGTCTGTCCTTGTCACCATGTACATCTGTCTGTCTGCCCTTATCACCGCCATGTACATCTGTCTGTCTGAGTATTATCTGACAGAACTGCAGGGGTGGCAATACTTTTGGCCAACACTGTACATGGACGTCAGTCTGTCCTTATCACCACCATGTATATCTGTCTGTCCTTGTCACCATGTACATCAGTCTGTCTGTCCTTGTCACCATGTACATCTGTCTGTCCTTGTCACCATGTACATCAGTCTGTCTGTCCTTGTCACCATGTACATCTGTCTGTCTGTCCTTGTCACCATGTACATCTGTCTGTCCTTGTCACCATGTACATCTGTCTGTCTGTCCTTGTCACCATGTACATCTGTCTGTCTGTCCTTATCACCGCCATGTACATCTGTCTGTCTGTCCTTGTCACCATGTACATCTGTCTGTCTGTCCTTGTCACCATGTACATCTGTCTGTCTGTCCTTGTCACCATGTACATCTGTCTGTCTGTCCTTGTCACCACCATGTACATCTGTCTGTCTGTCCTTGTCACCACCATGTACATCTGTCTGTCTGTCCTTGTCACCACCATGTACATCTGTCTGTCCTTATCACCACCATGTACATCTGTCTGCCCTTATCACCACCATGTACATCTGTCTGTCTGTCCTTGTCACCACCATGTACATCTGTCTGTCTGTCCTTGTCACCATGTACATCTGTCTGTCTGTCCTTGTCACCACCATGTACATCTGTCTGTCCTTATCACCGCCATGTACATCTATCTGTCTGTCTGTCCTTATCACCGCCATGTACATCTGTCTGTCTGTCCTTGTCACCATGTACATCTGTCTGTCCTTATCACCACCATGTACATCTGTCTGTCCTTATCACCACCATGTACATCTGTCTGTCCTTATCACCGTCATGTACATCTGTCTGTCTGTCCTTATCACCACCATGTACATCTGTCTGTCTGCCCTTATCACCGCCATGTACATCTGTCTGTCTGTCCTTGTCACCGCCATGTACATCTGTCTGTCTGTCCTTGTCACCACCATGTACATCTGTCTGTCTGTCCTTGTCACCATGTACATCTGTCTGTCTGTCCTTGTCACCATGTACATCTGTCTGTCTGTCCTTATCACCGCCATGTACATCTGTCTGTCTGTCCTTGTCACCATGTACATCTGTCTGTCTGCCCTTATCACCGCCATGTACATCTGTCTGTCTGTCCTTATCACCACCATGTACATCTGTCTGTCCTTATCACCGCCATGTACATCTGTCTGTCTGTCCTTGTCACCATGTACATCTGTCTGTCTGCCCTTATCACCACCATGTACATCTGTCTGTCTGTCCTTGTCACCGCCATGTACATCTGTCTGTCCTTATCACCGCCATGTACATCTGTCTGTCTGTCCTTGTCACCACCATGTACATCTGTCTGTCCTTATCACCGTCATGTACATCTGTCTGTCTGTCCTTGTCACCATGTACATCTGTCTGTCTGTCCTTATCACCACCATGTACATCTGTCTGTCCTTATCACCGCCATGTACATCTGTCTGTCTGTCCTTATCACCACCATGTACATCTGTCTGTCCTTGTCACCATGTACATCTGTCTGTCTGTCCTTATCACCACCATGTACATCTGTCTGTCTGTCCTTATCACCACCATGTACATCTGTCTGTCTGTCCTTGTCACCATGTACATCTGTCTGTCCTTGTCACCATGTACATCTGTCTGTCTGTCCTTGTCACCATGTACATCTGTCTGTCCTTATCACCGCCATGTACATCTGTCTGTCTGTCCTTGTCACCATGTACATCTGTCTGTCTGTCCTTATCACCACCATGTACATCTGTCTGTCTGTCCTTGTCACCACCATGTACATCTGTCTGTCTGTCCTTATCACCACCATGTACATCTGTCTGTCTGTCCTTATCACCACCATGTACATCTGTCTGTCTGTCCTTATCACCATGTACATCTGTCTGTCCTTATCACCACCATGTACATCTGTCTGTCTGTCCTTGTCACCATGTACATCTGTCTGTCCTTATCACCGCCATGTACATCTGTCTGTCTGTCCTTGTCACCATGTACATCTGTCTGTCCTTATCACCGTCATGTACATCTGTCTGTCTGTCCTTGTCACCATGTACATCTGTCTGTCCTTATCACCACCATGTACATCTGTCTGTCTGTCCTTGTCACCATGTACATCTGTCTGTCCTTATCACCACCATGTACATCTGTCTGTCTGTCCTTGTCACCATGTACATCTGTCTGTCCTTATCACCGCCATGTACATCTGTCTGTCTGTCCTTATCACCATGTACATATGTCTGTCCTTATCACCACCATGTACATCTGTCTGTCTGTCCTTGTCACCGTCATGTACATCTGTCTGTCTGTCCTTGTCACCATGTACATCTGTCTGTCCTTATCACCGTCATGTACATCTGTCTGTCTGTCCTTGTCACCATGTACATCTGTCTGTCTGTCCTTATCACCACCATGTACATCTGTCTGTCCTTATCACCACCATGTACATCTGTCTGTCTGTCCTTATCACCGCCATGTACATCTGTCTGTCTGTCCTTGTCACCATGTACATCTGTCTGTCCTTATCACCACCATGTACATCTGTCTGTCTGTCCTTGTCACCATGTACATCTGTCTGTCCTTATCACCACCATGTACATCTGTCTGTCTGTCCTTGTCACCGCCATGTACATCTGTCTGTCTGTCCTTGTCACCATGTACATCTGTCTGTCTGTCCTTGTCACCATGTACATCTGTCTGTCTGTCCTTGTCACCGTCATGTACATCTGTCTGTCTGTCCTTGTCACCATGTACATCTGTCTGTCCTTATCACCGTCATGTACATCTGTCTGTCTGTCCTTGTCACCATGTACATCTGTCTGTCTGTCCTTATCACCACCATGTACATCTGTCTGTCCTTATCACCACCATGTACATCTGTCTGTCTGTCCTTATCACCGCCATGTACATCTGTCTGTCTGTCCTTGTCACCATGTACATCTGTCTGTCCTTATCACCGCCATGTACATCTGTCTGTCTGTCCTTGTCACCATGTACATCTGTCTGTCCTTATCACCACCATGTACATCTGTCTGTCTGTCCTTGTCACCATGTACATCTGTCTGTCCTTATCACCACCATGTACATCTGTCTGTCTGTCCTTGTCACCGCCATGTACATCTGTCTGTCTGTCCTTGTCACCATGTACATCTGTCTGTCTGTCCTTGTCACCGTCATGTACATCTGTCTGTCTGTCCTTGTCACCATGTACATCTGTCTGTCCTTATCACCGCCATGTACATCTGTCTGTCCTTATCACCGCCATGTACATCTGTCTGTCCCTGTCACCTGTAGCCGCCGGTCACTGCTACGCTCAGATTGGTCTCTGTGGGCTGGATTTCTGTCAGTGTTGATTATTGAGGCTGGGGGTGTTGTGGGCTGGGGATGAGTCAGGGGTCATCTATCCGGGACTGTCAGACGATTTCCAGTGAATTTGTCTTATCTTCTGGCTCCCAGCCATTCCTTACAAGTCATTGGACCCTCATTTCTAGTTCACTGGTGAGAATACAGAATGACTTTCCATCTCTACGTCCTGGAATAGGATTTATACTACAAGAAATGTCTGACTGTGAGGGCTGTGTGATGTCTACAATACCTGGGGTCTGATATACAGCCAGGGACATCTAAGGAGTAAAGAGGAGCAGAGGGACTGGGGAGAAAAGAAGGGACTGTCCAGGGTCAGCTGTGCCCAGCAGAGTAACAGTGCGCCATTTTTAGTCAGTTCTCAGACTTGCCACTATGACTGAGGCTACACCTGGACTTGTGTCCACAAAGTCGCACCGGAGTTACCGCCTAGGACATTTGTGCGCCTTCTCAGGGTCACATGACATTTTCGAGCTGTAATCAGGTTGTACAGTCGTAGACATGACAGGTAGATGACGCTGAATGTCACAATACAACACTGTACACACACGGCAATTATTATTGTGTGACCATCGCTGTGCAGTCCCGGCCAACCTGCTGCGATTGTCTGTGACTGTCACTTGTAGTCGCCGCACGTCGTATCTCGCACCGTAGAGCTGCTCCGTTGTTGTGTCATGTGACCCGTCACTCTGTGGCCCAACGAGTTTGAGTTGTTTGTGACATGTTGTGTGATGTCATAGGTCACAATCATTACCTGCCATGTGACATCACGCTCTCGCAACTTTTTGAGGTCTTATTCTGCGCCTTGTTTTCCAGCTGTTTCGCTCCCCTCAAACCTTCTGATATTGTTGTGACAAGGGGGCGTGGCCTATGTGATGATCCTTGTAGGTTGTCAGTCAGGTGGTTGTCAGTCAGGTGGTTGTCAGTCAGGTGGTTGTCAGTCAGTGGGTCAGTGTTCTCCTCCCTGTAGGTTGTCAGTCAGGTGGTTGTCAGTCAGTATCAGTCTCCATTCTCCTCCCTGTAGGTTGTCAGGTGGTTGTCAGTCAGTGTCAGTCTCCGTTCTCCTCCCTGTAGGTTGTCAGTCAGGTGGTTGTCAGGTGGTTGTCAGTCAGTGTCAGTCTCCGTTCTCCTCCCTGTAGGTTGTCAGTCAGGTGGTTGTCAGTCAGTCAGTGTCAGTCTCCGTTCTCCTCCCTGTAGGTTGTCAGGTGGTTGTCAGTCAGTCAGTGTCAGTCTCCGTTCTCCTCCCTGTAGGTTGTCAGTCAGTCAGTGTCAGTCTCCGTTCTCCTCCCTGTAGGTTGTCAGTCAGGTGGTTGTCAGTCAGTCAGTGTCAGTCTCCGTTCTCCTCCCTGTAGGTTGTCAGTCAGTCAGTGTCAGTCTCCGTTCTCCTCCCTGTAGGTTGTCAGTCAGGTGGTTGTCAGTCAGGTGGTTGTCAGTCAGTCTCCGTTCTCCTCCCTGTAGGTTGTCAGGTGGTTGTCAGTCAGTCAGTCAGTCAGTCAGTCAGTCTCCGTTCTCCTCCCTGTAGGTTGTCAGTCAGGTAGTTGTCAGTCAGGTGGTTGTCAGTCAGTCTCCGTTCTCCTCCCTGTAGGTTGTCAGTCAGGTGGTTGTCAGTCAGGTGGTTGTCAGTCAGTCTCCGTTCTCCTCCCTGTAGGTTGTCAGGTGGTTGTCAGTCAGTCTCCGTTCTCCTCCCTGTAGGTTGTCAGGTGGTTGTCAGTCAGTCTCCGTTCTCCTCCCTGTAGGTTGTCAGGTGGTTGTCAGTCAGTCAGTCAGTGTCAGTCTCCGTTCTCCTCCCTGTAGGTTGTCAGTCAGGTAGTTGTCAGTCAGTCAGTCAGTGTCAGTCTCCGTTCTCCTCTCTGTAGGTTGTCAGGTGGTTGTCAGTCAGTCAGTCAGTCAGTCTCCGTTCTCCTCCCTGTAGGTTGTCAGTCAGGTAGTTGTCAGTCAGTCAGTCAGTGTCAGTCTCCGTTCTCCTCCCTGTAGGTTGTCAGTCAGGTGGTTGTCAGTCAGTCAGTCAGTCAGTCAGTCTCCGTTCTCCTCCCTGTAGGTTGTCAGTCAGGTAGTTGTCAGTCAGTCAGTCTCCGTTCTCCTCCCTGTAGGTTGTCAGTCAGGTAGTTGTCAGTCAATCAGTCAGTGTCAGTCTCCGTTCTCCTCCCTGTAGGTTGTCAGGTGGTTGTCAGTCAGTCAGTCAGTCAGTCTCCGTTCTCCTCCCTGTAGGTTGTCAGGTGGTTGTCAGTCAGTCAGTCAGTCAGTCTCCGTTCTCCTCCCTGTAGGTTGTCAGTCAGGTAGTTGTCAGTCAGTCAGTCAGTGTCAGTCTCCGTTCTCCTCCCTGTAGGTTGTCAGTCAGGTGGTTGTCAGTCAGGTGGTTGTCAGTCAGTCTCCGTTCTCCTCCCTGTAGGTTGTCAGGTGGTTGTCAGTCAGTCAGTCAGTCAGTCTCCGTTCTCCTCCCTGTAGGTTGTCAGTCAGGTAGTTGTCAGTCAGTCAGTCAGTGTCAGTCTCCGTTCTCCTCCCTGTAGGTTGTCAGTCAGGTGGTTGTCAGTCAGTCAGTCAGTCAGTGTCAGTCTCCGTTCTCCTCCCTGTAGGTTGTCAGTCAGGTAGTTGTCAGTCAGTCAGTCTCCGTTCTCCTCCCTGTAGGTTGTCAGTCAGGTAGTTGTCAGTCAGTCAGTCTCCGTTCTCCTCCCTGTAGGTTGTCAGTCAGGTAGTTGTCAGTCAGTCAGTCAGTGTCAGTCTCCGTTCTCCTCCCTGTAGGTTGTCAGTCAGGTAGTTGTCAGTCAGTCAGTCTCCGTTCTCCTCCCTGTAGGTTGTCAGTCAGGTAGTTGTCAGTCAGTCAGTCAGTGTCAGTCTCCGTTCTCCTCCCTGTAGGTTGTCAGGTGGTTGTCAGTCAGTCTCCGTTCTCCTCCCTGTAGGTTGTCAGGTGGTTGTCAGTCAGTCTCCGTTCTCCTCCCTGTAGGTTGTCAGTCAGTCAGTCAGTCAGTCAGTCAGTCTCCGTTCTCCTCCCCTCAGACATTATAGTTCCCGCCTAAACACGAGGACACCGGCAGGAGCGGGAGGCGGGGCCTATCACCTCACTGGCTGCCGGGACCATGAGGAGGCGTAACTTTCCCGCCTGCTGTTGCATATGCATGACATAGGCGTGGCTTCGGGCGAGCAGCAGGTTTACATTATCATATTCATGAGGGGGCGTGTCGCTAGCTGTCGGCTCCGGCTGCCACTGACAGCTGTGGAGAGTCACCGGGAGAGACCGGCAGAGGACGGCGCCAGCAGGAGGCAGGAGCACCGGGAGAGGTTCTCCCCGGAGGGCAGCAACATGTACTGCGAGGAACCAGGGCCTGAGGAGCCCTACTGACCCGAGGAGCCTGCCCCCCATCCCTGCCCGGGCATCCTTACACCCCCGGGCCCCTGCAGGGACTCCTCACTGCCCCCCACTGTTGCCCCTGTTACCCCCGGCCCCTGCAGGGACTCCTCACTGCTGCCCCTGTGACCCTCGGCCCCTGCAGGGACTCCTCACTGCCCCCCACTGTTGCCCCTGTTACCCCCGGGCCCCTGCAGGGACTCCTCACTGCCCCCCACTGCTGCCCCTGTGACCCCTGGCCCCTGCAGGGACTCCTCACTGCTGCCCCTGTGACCCCCGGCCCCTGCAGGGACTCCTCACTGCCCCCCATTGCTGCCCCTGCAGGGACTCCTCACTGCCCCCCGTCCCTTGCCCAGGCATCCTTACACCCCAGCCCTGCACCCCTTCCCCCATCACCCTGCAGTTGCCCCCACTCTCACTATTGCACCCCGGTCTCCCTGTGATTTAGTTACCCCCCCTCCCCCCGGTATCTGACATTACAGCCCCCCATTAGTCTGCAGGTATTTGGGGTTTGCACCCTCTGTTGGTTCTGTGCACCCCAGCCCTGACCCCTCAGACTTTGGATTGCTCCCGTGTGACTGATCCCATGGATGACGGCCGGTGACACCTGAGGGCAGATTCTGACACCTGGGACCATGGATGGGGTCGCCATGCCGCCCGAGCGAAGCTTTCACAGCCCCTTCCTGGAGCTGGAGGACCTGACCGAGGCCGATTTCATGAGCAATGTGGTAAGAGCTTTCTGTGATATTGGCTAATACGGGGTTAATCGCCATCATCATCATCATCATCAGGACCAGCGACAAACGCTCGCCAAACCTTCTGTACAATCCACCTGCTGTCTTACATGGACCGTAGATGTAGCTGAGCTGAGGGTGTCATTGGCATCTTTTGCAATGTTTGGTGCTGATTTTATGTGCAAATTATTTTACGTGACAATAGAAACAGCCAAAAACAAATTCAACTCTGCTACATCTGTACCTGTCTATCAGCTCTGCTACATCTGCAGCTGTCAATATCAGCTCTGCTACATCTGTACCTGTCTATCAGCTCTGCTACATCTGCAGCTGTCAATATCAGCTCTGCTACATCTGTACCTGTCTATCAGCTCTGCTACATCTGTACCTGTCTATCAGCTCTGCTACATCTGTACCTGTCTATCAGCTCTGCTACATCTGTACCTGTCTATCAGCTCTGCTACATCTGTACCTGTCTATCAGCTCTGCTACATCTGTACCTGTCTATCAGCTCTGCTACATCTGCAGCTGTCAATATCAGCTCTGCTACATCTGTACCTGTCTATCAGCTCTGCTACATCTGTACCTGTCTATCAGCTCTGCTACATCTGTACCTGTCTATCAGCTCTGCTACATCTGTACCTGTCTATCAGCTCTGCTACATCTGTACCTGTCTATCAGCTCTGCTACATCTGTACCTGTCTATCAGCTCTGCTACATCTGTACCTGTCTATCAGCTCTGCTACATCTGTACCTGTTGACTTCAGCTCTGCTACATCTGTACCTGTTGACTTCAGCTCTGCTACATCTGTACCTGTCTATCAGCTCTGCTACATCTGTACCTGTTGACTTCAGCTCTGCTACATCTGTACCTGTCTATCAGCTCTGCTACATCTGTACCTATCAGCTCTGCTACATCTGTACCCGTCTATTAGCTCTGCTACATCTGTACCTGTCTATCAGCTCTGCTACATCTGTACCTGTCGACTTCAGCTCTGCTACATCTGTACCTGTCGACTTCAGCTCTGCTACATCTGTACCTGTCTATCAGCTCTGCTACATCTGTACCTGTCTATCAGCTCTGCTACATCTGTACCTGTCGACTTCAGCTCTGCTACATCTATACCTGTCTATCAGCTCTGCTACATCTGTACCTATCAGCTCTGCTACATCTGTACCTGTCTATCAGCTCTGCTACATCTGTACCTGTCTATCAGCTCTGCTACATCTGTACCTGTTGATATCAGCTCTGCTACATCTGTACCTGTCTATCAGCTCTGCTACATCTGTACCTGTCTATCAGCTCTGCTACATCTATACCTGTCTATCAGCTCTGCTACATCTGTACCTGTCTATCAGCTCTGCTACATCTGTACCTGTCGACTTCAGCTCTGCTACATCTGTACCTGTCTATCAGCTCTGCTACATCTGTACCTGTCTATCAGCTCTGCTACATCTGTACCTGTCTATCAGCTCTGCTACATCTGTACCTGTCTATCAGCTCTGCTACATCTGTACCTGTCTATCAGCTCTGCTACATCTGTACCTGTCTATCAGCTCTGCTACATCTGTACCTGTCTATCAGCTCTGCTACATCTGTACCTGTCTATCAGCTCTGCTACATCTGTACCTGTCTATCAGCTCTGCTACATCTGTACCTGTCTATCAGCTCTGCTACATCTGTACCTGTCTATCAGCTCTGCTACATCTGTACCTGTCTATCAGCTCTGCTACATCTGTACCTGTCTATCAGCTCTGCTACATCTGTACCTGTCTATCAGCTCTGCTACATCTGTACCTATCAGCTCTGCTACATCTGTACCTATCAGCTCTGCTACATCTGTACCTGTCTATCAGCTCTGCTACATCTGTACCTGTCTATCAGCTCTGCTACATCTGTACCTGTTGATATTGTGCAGGGTCTGGTACAGAAGATGTTGTTGCTGTCAGTGATGGGGCTGAGTGATGATGATGATGATGATGATGGACGTGTAAGACTCACACTCCTATTATGTTCTGCCTCACTACAATGGCCCCCCCCTCAGGTTACCGGGGTGGGGGTGGGGGGTGATGGTTTTCCCATGTTAATAATCGGTTATACTCTGCCATGGGGCTGTAGATATCGCCGACCAGGAACTACAACTCCCAGCATGGCCGGAGAGCAGAGGAGTGATTTATGGCCTGTGGGGTAAATGTCAGGGGCGCAGTGTGAATGGTGACCTAGGTACTGTATATAGTGTATTAGGGCTACACAGAGGGGTGACCTTCTGGAGGACCCGACCTCTCCATGTGTTATATGTGGGTGCGCTGTAATACCTCCTGTCCCCTGTGGAGGTGCTGTGTGCATACTGTCCTAGGTACTGTATATAGTGTATTAGGGCTACATAGAGGGGTGACCTTCTGGAGGACCCGACCTCTCCATGTGTTATATGTGGGTGCGCTGTAATACCTCCTGTCCCCTGTGGAGGTGCTGTGTGCATACTGTCCTAGGTACTGTATATAGTGTATTAGGGCTACACAGAGGGGTGACCTTCTGGAGGACCCGACCTCTCCATGTGTTATATGTGGGTGCGCTGTAATACCTCCTGTCCCCTGTGGAGGTGCTGTGTGCATACTGTCCTAGGTACTGTATATAGTGTATTAGGGCTACACAGAGGGCTGACTTTCTGGAGGACCCGACCTCTCCATGTGTTATATGTGGGGTGCTGTAATACCTCCTGTCCCCTGTGGAGGTGCTGTGTGCATACTGTCCTAGGTACTGTATATAGTGTATTAGGGCTACACAAAGGGGTGACCTTCTGGAGGACCCGACCTCTCCATGTGTTATATGTGGGTGCGCTGTAATACCTCCTGTCCCCTGTGGAGGTGCTGTGTGCATACTGTCCTAGGTACTGTATATAGTGTATTAGGGCTACACAGAGGGGTGACCTTCTGGAGGACCCGACCTCTCCATGTGTTATATGTGGGTGCGCTGTAATACCTCCTGTCCCCTGTGAAGGTGCTGTGTGCATAGTGTCCTAGGTACTGTATATAGTGTATTAGGGCTACACAGAGGGCTGACTTTCTGGAGGATCCGACCTCTCCATGTGTTATATGTGGGGTGCTGTAATACCTCCTGTCCCCTGTGGAGGTGCTGTGTGCATAGTGTCCTAGGTACTGTATATAGTGTATTAGGGCTACACAGAGGGGTGACCTTCTGGAGGACCCCACCTCTCCATGTGTTATATGTGGGTGCGCTGTAATACCTCCTGTCCCCTGTGGAGGTGCTGTGTGCATACTGTCCTAGGTACTGTATATAGTGTATTAGGGCTACACAGAGGGGTGACCTTCTGGAGGACCCGACCTCTCCATGTGTTATATGTGGGTGCGCTGTAATACCTCCTGTCCCCTATGGAGGTGCTGTGTGCATAGTGTCCTAGGTACTGTATATAGTGTATTAGGGCTACACAGAGGGGTGACCTTCTGGAGGACCCCACCTCTCCATGTGTTATATGTGGGTGCGCTGTAATACCTCCTGTCCCCTGTGGAGGTGCTGTGTGCATACTGTCCTAGGTACTGTATATAGTGTATTAGGGCTACACAGAGGGGTGACCTTCTGGAGGACCCGACCTTTCCATGTGTTGGGTGCGCTGTAATACCTCCTGTCCCCTGTGGAGGTGCTGCAGGGCTCCTCCAGGCTTTACCTCTGATCTTGGGACCGGTTGGACCAAATATTGTTGTACAATGTCCTGGATGGTGAGAGGCCGCAGTGACTAGGTGAGGGATATCAGTAGGGTTGGCCGCTGTTAAAGGGATGGTCGCAGCTTGTAAGGATTGGTCATTAGTGGGGTCCCACCAGTCCTGACAGTAAAGGGGTCCCTACGCTGATCCCGTCACCTGCTGTGCTATGCTGGGGACTGCAGCCGGCCCTTATCAGGCTTAAAGGAGTCACCAATATGTTATCAGTGGGGTCCGACTCCATCATTCACATCTCTACTGCAGCCAATCACTGGCCTCGGGGGTCATGTGACCTGTCATGTCATTGATGTGTGTGATGTCATCGCTGCAGGACCAGTGGGGTCAGAAGTGCCGGGGCCTATGAAATATCCCACAGTCAGTGCATTGTGACATCAGGAGGGGTCACGTCAGTCATCTGTCAGCGCTGCGGTGACGCGCGGGGGGGGGGGGGGGGGGGGGGTCGTGCTCTATGGCCAGTGACCCCCCCAATAACAGCGGCAGCATCGCCTTCTATGCCATGATTCACACTACGTTGCGGCCTCATTACCCCGAGAATAACCCAAGACAATGGGCGAGTCCTCCAAGGATGTGTCAGGACTGTAAGATCATTGTAGGATGGGGGGGGGGGAGTGAAGCGGCATTAAAGGGATCCCTGACATTCATGGGGCTTAGGGGGCCCTTCACTGATCCTGAGAATAAAGGGGAGCGCTGCATCATCTAGGGTGTCACAGACCTGCCCCCTGTGGCCCCTCAATACCCTGAGGTCTGACCCCCCCCCCCCCAATGGTATATACAGTATACTCAATGGGGATAGCACCGGGCGGCAAATCCTGACTGCTGTGAGACTACAACTCCCAGCGCGAGACTACACCTCCCAGCGCGAGACTACACCTCCCAGCGCGAGACTACACCTCCCAGCGCGAGACTACACCTCCCAGCGCGAGACTACACCTCCCAGCGCGAGACTACACCTCCCAGCGCGAGACTACAACTCCCAGCGCGAGACTACAACTCCCAGCGCGAGACTACACCTCCCAGCGCGAGACTACAACTCCCAGCGCGAGACTACAACTCCCAGCGCGAGACTACACCTCCCAGCGCGAGACTACACCTCCCAGCGCGAGACTACACCTCCCAGCGCGAGACTACACCTCCCAGCGCGAGACTACACCTCCCAGCGCGAGACTACACCTCCCAGCGCGAGACTACACCTCCCAGCGCGAGACTACACCTCCCAGCATGAGACTACAACTCCCAGCCCGAGACTACAACTCCCAGCGCGAGACTACACCTCCCAGCGCGAGACTACACCTCCCAGCGCGAGCCTACACCTCCCAGCGCGAGCCTACACCTCCCAGCGCGAGACTACACCTCCCAGCGCGAGACTACACCTCCCAGCCCGAGACTACACCTCCCAGCGCGAGACTACACCTCCCAGCGCGAGACTACACCTCCCAGCCCGAGACTACACCTCCCAGCCCGAGACTACACCTCCCAGCCCGAGACTACACCTCCCAGCTTGAGACTACACCTCCCAGCGCGAGCCTACACCTCCCAGCGTGAGACTACACCTCCCAGCGCGAGACTACACCTTCCAGCGCGAGACTACACCTCCCAGCATGAGACTACAACTCCCAGCCCGAGACTACACCTCCCAGCGCGAGCCTACACCTCCCAGCGCGAGACTACACCTCCCAGCGCGAGACTACACCTCCCAGCGCGAGACTACACCTCCCAGCGCGAGACTACACCTCCCAGCGCGAGCCTACACCTCCCAGCCCGAGCCTACACCTCCCAGCCCGAGCCTACACCTCCCAGCGCGAGCCTACACCTCCCAGCGCGAGCCTACACCTCCCAGCGCGAGCCTACACCTCCCAGCGCGAGACTACACCTCCCAGCGCGAGACTACACCTCCCAGCGCGAGACTACACCTCCCAGCCCGAGACTACACCTCCCAGCCCGAGACTACACCTCCCAGCCCGAGACTACACCTCCCAGCGCGAGACTACACCTCCCAGCGCGAGACTACACCTCCCAGCGCGAGACTACACCTCCCAGCGCGAGACTACACCTCCCAGCCCGAGACTACACCTCCCAGCCCGAGACTACACCTCCCAGCCCGAGACTACACCTCCCAGCGCGAGACTACACCTCCCAGCGCGAGACTACAACTCCCAGCCCGAGACTACAACTCCCAGCGCGAGACTACACCTCCCAGCCCGAGACTACACCTCCCAGCGCGAGCCTACACCTCCCAGCGTGAGACTACACCTCCCAGCGCGAGACTACACCTTCCAGCGCGAGCCTACACCTCCCAGCGCGAGCCTACACCTCCCAGCGCGAGCCTACACCTCCCAGCGCGAGACTACACCTCCCAGCCCGAGACTACACCTCCCAGCGCGAGACTACACCTCCCAGCGCGAGCCTACACCTCCCAGCGCGAGACTACACCTCCCAGCGCGAGACTACACCTCCCAGCGAGAGCCTACACCTCCCAGCGCGAGACTACACCTCCCAGCGCGAGACTACACCTCCCAGCGCGAGACTACACCTCCCAGCCCGAGACTACACCTCCCAGCGCGAGCCTGCACCTCCCAGCGCGAGCCTGCACCTCCCAGCCCGAGCCTACACCTCCCAGCGCGAGACTACACCTCCCAGCGCGAGACTACAACTCCCAGCGCGAGACTACACCTCCCAGCCCGAGACTACACCTCCCAGCGCGAGCCTACACCTCCCAGCCCGAGCCTACACCTCCCAGCGCGAGCCTACACCTCCCAGCGCGAGCCTACACCTCCCAGCCCGAGCCTACACCTCCCAGCGCGAGACTACACCTCCCAGCCCGAGCCTACACCTCCCAGCGCGAGACTACACCTCCCAGCCCGAGACTACACCTCCCAGCCCGAGACTACACCTCCCAGCGCGAGACTACACCTCCCAGCGCGAGACTACACCTCTCAGCGCGAGACTACACCTCTCAGCGCGAGACTACACCTCCCAGCGCGAGACTACACCTCCCAGCGCGAGACTACACCTCCCAGCGCGAGACTACACCTCCCAGCGCGAGACTACACCTCCCAGCCCGAGACTACACCTCCCAGCGCGAGACTACACCTCCCAGCGCGAGACTACACCTCCCAGCGCGAGCCTACACCTCCCAGCCCGAGCCTACACCTCCCAGCGCGAGACTACACCTCCCAGCGCGAGCCTACACCTCCCAGCGCGAGACTACACCTCCCAGCGCGAGACTACACCTCCCAGCGCGAGACTACACCTCCCAGCCCGAGACTACACCTCCCAGCGCGAGACTACACCTCCCAGCGCGAGCCTACACCTCCCAGCGCGAGCCTACACCTCCCAGCGCGAGACTACACCTCCCAGCGCGAGACTACACCTCCCAGCGCGAGCCTACACCTCCCAGCGCGAGCCTACACCTCCCAGCCCGAGCCTACACCTCCCAGCGCGAGCCTACACCTCCCAGCGCGAGCCTACACCTCCCAGCGCGAGCCTACACCTCCCAGCCCGAGACTACACCTCCCAGCCCGAGACTACACCTCCCAGCCCGAGACTACACCTCCCAGCCCGAGACTACACCTCCCAGCGCGAGACTACACCTCCCAGCGCGAGCCTACACCTCCCAGCGCGAGCCTACACCTCCCAGCGCGAGCCTACACCTCCCAGCGCGAGACTACACCTCCCAGCCCGAGACTACACCTCCCAGCGCGAGACTACACCTCCCAGCGCGAGCCTACACCTCCCAGCGCGAGACTACACCTCCCAGCGCGAGACTACACCTCCCAGCGAGAGCCTACACCTCCCAGCGCGAGACTACACCTCCCAGCGCGAGACTACACCTCCCAGCCCGAGACTACACCTCCCAGCGCGAGCCTACACCTCCCAGCGCGAGCCTGCACCTCCCAGCCCGAGCCTGCACCTCCCAGCGCGAGACTACACCTCCCAGCGCGAGACTACAACTCCCAGCGCGAGACTACACCTCCCAGCCCGAGACTACACCTCCCAGCGCGAGCCTACACCTCCCAGCCCGAGCCTACACCTCCCAGCGCGAGCCTACACCTCCCAGCGCGAGCCTACACCTCCCAGCCCGAGCCTACACCTCCCAGCGCGAGACTACACCTCCCAGCCCGAGCCTACACCTCCCAGCGCGAGACTACACCTCCCAGCCCGAGACTACACCTCCCAGCCCGAGACTACACCTCCCAGCGCGAGACTACACCTCCCAGCGCGAGACTACACCTCTCAGCGCGAGACTACACCTCTCAGCGCGAGACTACACCTCCCAGCGCGAGACTACACCTCCCAGCGCGAGACTACACCTCCCAGCGCGAGACTACACCTCCCAGCGCGAGACTACACCTCCCAGCCCGAGACTACACCTCCCAGCGCGAGACTACACCTCCCAGCGCGAGACTACACCTCCCAGCGCGAGCCTACACCTCCCAGCCCGAGCCTACACCTCCCAGCGCGAGACTACACCTCCCAGCGCGAGCCTACACCTCCCAGCGCGAGACTACACCTCCCAGCGCGAGACTACACCTCCCAGCGCGAGACTACACCTCCCAGCCCGAGACTACACCTCCCAGCGCGAGACTACACCTCCCAGCGCGAGCCTACACCTCCCAGCGCGAGCCTACACCTCCCAGCGCGAGACTACACCTCCCAGCGCGAGACTACACCTCCCAGCGCGAGCCTACACCTCCCAGCGCGAGCCTACACCTCCCAGCCCGAGCCTACACCTCCCAGCGCGAGCCTACACCTCCCAGCGCGAGCCTACACCTCCCAGCGCGAGCCTACACCTCCCAGCCCGAGACTACACCTCCCAGCCCGAGACTACACCTCCCAGCCCGAGACTACACCTCCCAGCCCGAGACTACACCTCCCAGCGCGAGACTACACCTCCCAGCGCGAGACTACACCTCCCAGCGCGAGACTACACCTCCCAGCCCGAGACTACACCTCCCAGCGCGAGCCTACACCTCCCAGCGCGAGCCTACACCTCCCAGCGCGAGCCTACACCTCCCAGCGCGAGCCTACACCTCCCAGCCCGAGCCTACACCTCCCAGCGCGAGACTACACCTCCCAGCCCGAGACTACACCTCCCAGCCCGAGACTACACCTCCCAGCGCGAGACTACACCTCCCAGCGCGAGACTACACCTCCCAGCGCGAGACTACACCTCCCAGCGCGAGACTACACCTCCCAGCGCGAGACTACACCTCCCAGCCCGAGACTACACCTCCCAGCCCGAGACTACACCTCCCAGCGCGAGACTACACCTCCCAGCATGAGACTACAACTCCCAGCCCGAGACTACAACTCCCAGCGCGAGACTACACCTCCCAGCGCGAGACTACAACTCCCAGCGCGAGACTACACCTCCCAGCCCGAGACTACACCTCCCAGCATGAGACTACAACTCCCAGCATGCCATTCATTCTATTGGAGTTCCAGAAACCGCAGAACAAGCAGACATGCTGGGAGTTGTAGTCTCATGTCACAGCTGAGGGTTCGCTACATTTACATCTAGTCTGAACAGTCCTCTATGGGATAAATGTAAGAGCAGACAAGTCCTGAAGGTTTGTTACAATGTATCAGTGAAGGAGGAATGTCGCAGCCTGGCAGGATGATGGGGAGAGTGGAGGGGCCCGACCGACAGACCCCACATGATAGCCACCCCTCCGCTGGGGGTCCTGAGATCCCCAATGTGATGCCCTTAATGAACATATATAAAGAGGATTAGCAGCAGTAAAGTGACCTCTGTATATCTGAGTGTGTGTGTGTGGGGGGGGCTGATACCCGGGACCCCCCCAATCAGCTGCCACTTCATAGGTCAGTCACATCATGTCCATTCATGACTTGGCCTGTTCACAGCTCAGTCTCATTCGAGTGACTGTGCTGAGCTGTAATACCAAGCACGGCCACTATATAATGTACGGTGCTGTGCTTGGTGTTCAGCTGTCACAACGCTGTAGCCTTTTCAGCCGGCTGATCAGTGGGGGTCCCGGGTATCCTAAGTATTGATCATCGTTAGGGCTAGTTCACACGGGGACATGGACACTGATTTTGACAGCTGATTTCGCGGCCGAATCAGCCTCCATAAAATGTAGCCCTATGTGAATTGCTAGCTTTTTTTTTTCTGCTAGCTTTTTTTATTGCTAGCTTTTTTTGCTAGCAGAAAAAGAAGCAACATGACCTTTCTTCAGGCGTTTAACGCCTGAAAAAATGAATAGGAGTCTATGGGGCACTGAAAAAACCGCTAGCAGTTTTTGGTCGCTTATTTTTGCAGCTGTTTTGGCCGCTAGCGTTTTTTTTTATCATGTACTTTTTTGTAATGCAAAAAAAAAAAAAGCTTCAAAAAAACAGTGACTGAAAAAGCGTCAAAAACAGCATCCAATGCAAAAAACAGTGTCCAAAAAAAGTGACGCTGAAAAATCAGTGACAAAATCAGCTAGGCTTTTTTCACGTGTGTGTGTGTATTCCAATCCCAGAAAACATTCATTTCTGTTTGTTGATCCTTTTGAATCTAAATGGATCCACCAAATTTGGGGAAAAACGGATAATTTACCTGCAACATTCCCAGAGATAAGCGGCGCCAGAGTGGACTGACAGAGGCTTCCCGCTTATACCAGAGGGACGGGCGACCTTAGTGCCCACCAGTGCAGTGCCCGCTAATGTAGTGACACAGAGCTGCCTAAATATACCCCAGCAGTGCAAAGACTGGGCACAGCCCGGCCGGGATCACTCCAGAGCTGCAATGTAAATTCTGCACGTCCGATACAACCCCATCCCCCATGTAGTGTCCGCAGTCTGTAGGGTTAGCACTGTGTGTTCCTCTGTTATTCCTCCTACAAATAAGTTGACATCTGGGCGTTACCTTGGCCCTTGTTCATGGGAAGTGTCACTACCAAGTGCAGAATTGTCAGCGCAGATTGGATTATTTCGGGGCACACTCCATCTATTATCGCCTGGTTTATTCAGAAATTTCCATGAGGAACAACAGAGGAAAGAAACCCTGCAGAGAGATAAGAGAAGATGCTGCGAGTTCTTACTTCATGCAGGATGGGTGCCGGAGTTCTGGCACAGACTTGTCTACATGATCCGGACTCTTCACTTTCTTTGCGGTCTTGGCGCTGGGGTGGGTTAGTCTGTAGGGGGGGCCGCTGCCCCGCTATGACAGGAACTCGCTGTAATGATATAATATCCTTGTGGTTGTCACTAATTGTTTGCTCTGCTCCTTGGAATCTGTATTACGGCTTGGAAGGCGTCCTGGGTCGGAGATCAGCGCTGACAATTACAGATGACAGTGACTCTGGCGTGCTGCGCTCCTACAGGGCCGGCTCTGCTGCATCGCTCACTTGTGGCACATGTGCTGATCAGGGGAGGGGCGGGGGCGGCTGGGTTTGGTACTGGGGCACTGCAGATTAAATCAGTCACATTTGGGTCCCGTTCACATTTTCCTCCCTCTAATGAGATCCATTCCCTTTCTGGTGGTCGGTGTGAATGCGTCTATAAGCTACAGATAGGCGACAGCTTCGGAGAGTCTTGGCTGCGCGACTTTGTCCGTGACACCCTGCGCGACCCGAGATCACTAAGACGCCTTGTGGCCAATGTAAGTGAATGGAGTCACATTGTGATCTCGAGGGTCCCGCCACAGCTCAAAGTGATGAAAACTCCCATCACGGGGCGAAATGTGGGCGACAATCCTAAAACAGGTCTGAACGCAAATCTCCCACCGTATTGTGTCTGCAGCTCCTAGTCAGACCTATGTGTTTCCATGACTACAGACTACCCAATAGGCATAGGAGCCTGACTACACAATAGTCACTACTCTACCCATCGTGTTTTGGCTGCTGGGGGTTGTAGGCGTGGCCAGTCACTTACCGGTATCCTCCATCAGATTCTTCCTTCTGCCACACGATAGCCTTTTCCTGAGACAGACAGAGGTTATAGCGCCACCTATGATGGAAAAGTGACAGATTAGTGAATGCAGAATCGGCCGACGAGCCTCATATTAACCCCTTAGTGCAGCGCGGCCGGCTGGCTGCAGGGTCTGTATCTGCGCTATAGACCTCACAGTGTGAAAACGTCCTTACACAATACTAAGGAGTCCGGAGCATCGGGGAGGTCACATGTCAGTGCGATGGAGGCCGATGACATCATGTTACTACTATCATGTGACACTATAGAGAGATGCCAGGACTATATAGTGACCCGTATAGACTGTAGTTACTATAGATCACCCTGTAACGTTGGGGCCCCACTGCAGTAGGGCCCGGACCCTGTAATATTAAGCCCCCCTGCAGTAGGGCCTGGACCCTGTAATGTTGGGGCCCCCATGCAGTAGGGCCCGGACCCTGTAATGTTGGGGCCCCCATGCAGTAGGGCCTGGACTCTGTAACGTTGGGGACGCCCTGCAGTAGGGCCCGGACTCTGTAATATTAAGCCCCCCTGCAGTAGGGCCCGGACTCTGTAATGTTGGGGCCCCCCTGCAGTAGGGCCCGGTTGTCGCCGCTGCCGCACACTCCTGTTTATTTTCCCACAACCTTTCCTGTGTGACATATGTTCTCTGCGCTGATACAAGTGTATACATACATTACTGCTAATTCCTTTTGTGTATCCCTGTGCCCCCCCCCCCCCTCCTGTTTTTTCTCTCATTTCCTCCCCCACAATTGACATTTTCCATCCTGGTTCACATATCCTGGAGCCTTCGAAGTGACTGAACCGTCCTCTTGATTAAATGCAAACATCAGGCCCAGGCGAGGACCCAGCGGTGTGGGAAGAGCGAAACGTGCGGGATCTCATCAGCAACTGATTAACAGGTGCATTTACCAGGGTGTGTACACGGGCCAGCGCCTCACACAATGGCAGGACTTAAAGGGCTTGGACACGTTCCAATAAAGCTAATGGGCCCTAACATAAGCATTGCGGTCCCTGCTAATCGTACCTGCGGTTTATTACCCATCACCCTGAGGTCGGGGGTTACATGTACGGGGTCGTATAGTCCGTGCAGGAGGAGATCTGTCCGTCATGTCACACACACGGGACACAATACTGCAAATGCCGTGGAAATGTCCGACACATAAAAGTGTTATCGTATGTTGTAGTCTGACACGTTACTGTGTGTAAATAAGGGCGGGGGCCTGCCTTCTGGGGGGCTGTGTGTGATATTTGGGCCCCTGCTTTCCCCTCTTGTCTTCTGCCATTCCCGTGACACATGTGCTGTCCCAGTTTAGGGATTCATAGACATGGCTGCTCCAGAAAGCTGCTGCACATTTGGGGTCCTCGGCTTCGTGTTCCTTCTGCGCGCGGTCCTGGCCAGATTCGGAGATGCTGATAGAACATCTTTTGGCCGCAGCTTTAGGATTCCCTCTGACTCATCCAAACACGAAACTGGACCCTGGACAGAGAACTGTCTGCAAGTTGTAATGGAACAGCTGTCATTGCGGGGCGATTGCGGCGGCTTTACCTGTTACCCCGTGTAATGAGAATGGATCAGTCCGCACACCCCAGGCCTGGGGGTTGAGTCGTTTGGGTCACACCACATTGGGGCTGTTTTTGGATTTTTTTTATCACGTTTAGTAAAGGGAAAGGATAAGAAGGAAATCAATCAATAAGTAATAAGAATTGTTTTTGTGGAATAAACATATTGTTGACTTTTCTTAGGCCTAGGTCATCAGTATCGGATTAGCGGGGTCTGTCAGCACCCTCACTGATCAGCTCTTCACAGAGAATGGAGCAGGAAGCAGACAGCGCCATTCTCTGTATGATGGTCAGACCAGGTACTGCATTCATTTGAGTGGTCGTGGCTGCAGTGACTCCTGGGTCCACACAGTGCTGGGGCTCCTTGTCCTCACGGGTCCTCAGTACCCCCATTATATCAAGCTACCCCCATGGACATGATCATACCCTGTGCTGCACCTTGAAGGCACTGCATGAGGACATATGGCGTGTACCCCCTACACATATGGCATGTACCCCCTACACATATGGCATGTACCCCTCCACATATGGCGTGTACCCCCTACACATATGGCGTGTACCCCCTACACATATGGCGTGTACCCCCTACACATATGGCGTGTACCCCCTACACATATGGCGTGTACCCCCTACATATATGGCATGTACCCCCTACACATATGGCATGTACCCCCTCCACATATGGCGTGTACCCTCTACACATATGGCGTGTACCCCCTACACATATGGCGTGTACCCCCTACACATATGGCGTGTACCCCCTACACATATGGCGTGTACCCCCTACACATATGGCGTGTACCCTCTACACATATGGCGTGTACCCTCTACACATATGGCGTGTACCCCCTACACATATGGCGTGTACCCCCTACACATATGGCGTGTACCCTCTACACATATGGCGTGTACCCTCTACACATATGGCGTGTACCCTCTACACATATGGTGTGTACCCCCTACACATATGGCGTGTACCCCTTACAATGGGGTCACAACACTTTTGACCTCTTGCTACATCTTTGTATAAGTTTTCCTGTCCCGCCTCCTTATTGCATCCTCTTATCTCCGTTTGCCCCCCTCAGTGTCCCCCGATCTTGTGCCCTTCTCCTCAGGATTCTGCACATTGCTCTGGTTATAGACGTTGCGCTCTCTTGGCGTTGAGCAGCTTCCCCTTTGATTTGCAGCCAGTTGGACCTGCTGCTGACTCTGCCTCATCTCACTCTCTCCAGTCGGGGGAAAATCTTTCCAATTCTTCTTACTCTTGAACTCGAGGATATTTCTGTCCTGGAAACCTGTCATTCAAACAAGTCTCGAGCCTCCCCCCGGCCGGGCCGGCGCACTCATGCATGGAGAGCTTCATAACAATTGTGTCTGCTGCGGTGACGGCCGCTGTAATGATGCCGGTGCGCCCTGCACGTGAGAGTCCTCCAGCCGCTCTCGTAGTAAGACTCCAGTAGAGCGCACGCTGAAGTCATGGCGCCCCATCCCCCCTAATCCCCCCGCATCTTAATACTAGTTTTTGAATGTACCGATGACCTCATCGGCGATGTTTTTAATAGACATTGGGATAGCAATGGGCCGAGTAATGAAGTAATGTGTTATTTATCATGAAGTCAGCGCGCTGCGTCTATACGGGGTCACACGGTATATAGGGCTTGGTCCATACTGACTCCTTCTATATGTTCTCATTGCGTCTCCATCAGACAATAACGTCTCGTACAATAAGGTTGTGAAGTTTTGGGAATCTTCTTGAATTTTTTTTTCCAAACGTAAAATAATTTTTGAGTGAATATTCCAACAACTTGTGACACCCGATCCTGGTGTATACATTACAGATCCTACAAAGTGGTCGGCTCATCAAGACAATCCCTTCCATATGGCCTGTTAGGTCGGAGAGATGTCATAGGGAGGTTTCCCTGTTTCGGACCCCCATATGTTATGGTAGAGTGGAAAGTCAGTAACAAAGAGCAGACCCTTGTAGTACGTGCCGGCCCGTGTAGGGGCCACATGTACCAGGCACGGGATATATACCGTAGTAGTGACGGGTATATGGGAATATCAACAATGGCCCGCTGGTCCTAGTAAGTAATGGGGATACGGCCCCGCCAGTCAGCTGATCAGCAAGTGTCCAGACATCACATATGCTAAGGATAGGTCATTGCTTCTGTAGTCCACAAGAGCCCCTTTAAGGTGGTTTGGCTGTATAAAGGGCGGAGGATCCCTCATGTCTGCCATTGTTGGGGTCCAGTGATCCCCATCTACAGTCTCTTCGCTCATACGGTGCCTCACTGTACGTTACAGGTGCATTCGAAAAATATGTGAACCCCGGATTTCAGTAAATGTTGTTGCAGCAATGATCGCTACCAAACATCTATAGCAACTGCTGTAACTTTTTAAAGGGATGTTCAGGGATCAAAGTACTGAGCTGCTACCTTGAGGTTAGGCCATGAGTATCAGATTAATGGGGGGACTCCGAGCACCCCCTCCCACCATCTGTGGCCTCTGCATTATTCACCTCTTTATACCCTATATGTAGTGGCGACGTGCAGGGCATTATAGCATTGTCCTAAACCTCGTACCCTACAGCTCCCCTACTACACATAGAGGTGCACAATGAAGAGTCCTCGGCTCTGCCCCTAGTCCCAGAAATCCTCAAACAGCCCAAATTTCTCTTACGGAGAGGTCTAAACATATTCCAGTTGGTAAATGCAAACCTTCTGTCTCGGCCCTGGGTGACCTGTGTGTTTAGGGTTGTAGTCTCACCTCTAGGACCACCAATATCCTAAAATTATCCTGAATCTTATGTCTATAGCTCCATCAATAATAGGAAGGCATCCAGTCTACAGGGTAGGGATAACCCGCTGGTCAGTGGGGTCCGACTGCCTGGAACCCCCGTAATACAAGAATGGGGATCTCTTGTACACCAAAGTGATGCTTGCTCCTAGCGTTCCCATGATGGTGGAGATCCTACCTGCTAGACCCCCAATGACCAGCAAGTCATCCCCTATTCTGTGGGTAGAGGATAATGTCAAATAAGTAGAATACCCCTTTAAAATAGGCCGTGTGTATGTGATTATTAGGGGTCCTGGGACCCCAGCGATTATCAGAGCGTATAAGCCCTTCTATGTTTATGCAGGTGGCTCTCATATATATATATATATATATATATATATATATATATATATATATATATACAGTCCTATGAAAAAGTTTGGGCACCCCTATTAATCTTAATCATTTTTTGTTCTAAATATTTTGGTGTTTGCAGCAGCCATTTCAGTTTGATATATCTAATAACTGATGGACACAGTAATATTTCAGGATTGAAATGAGGTTTATTGTACTAACAGAAAATGTGCAATATGCATTAAACCAAAATTTGACCGGTGCAAAAGTATGGGCACCTCAACAGAAAAGTGACATTAATATTTAGTAGATCCTCCTTTTGCAAAGATAACAGCCTCTAGTCGCTTCCTGTAGCTTTTAATCAGTTCCTGGATCCTGGATAAAGGGATTTTGGACAAACAATTCAAGTTCAGTTAAGTTAGATGGTCGCCGAGCATGGACAGCCCGCTTCAAATCATCCCACAGATGTTCAATGATATTCAGGTCTGGGGACTGGGATGGCCATTCCAGAACATTGTAATTGTTCCTCTGCATGAATGCCTGAGGATTTGGAGCGGTGTTTTGGATCATTGTCTTGCTGAAATCTCCATCCCCGGCGTAACTTCAACTTCGTCACTGATTCTTGAACATTATTCTCAAGAATCTGCTGATACTGAGTGGAATCCATGCGACTCTCAACTTTAACAAGATTCCCGATGCCGGCATTGGCCACACAGCCCCAAAGCATGATGGAACCTCCACCAAATCTTACAGTGGGTAGCATGTGTTTTTCTTGGAATGCTGTTTCTTTTTGGACGCCATGCATAACGCCTTTTTTTTATAACCAAACAACTCAATTTTTGTTTCCAAAATGAAGCTGCCTTGTCCAAATGTGCTTTTTCATACCTCAGGCAACTCTATTTGTGGCGTACGTGCAGAAACGGCTTCTTTCTCATCACTCTCCCATACAGCTTCTATTTGTGCAAAGTGCGCTGTATAGTTGACCGATGCACAGTGACACCATCTGCAGCAAGATGATGCTGCAGCTCTTTGGAGGTGTCTGTGGATTGTCCTTGACTCTTCTCACCATTCTTCTTCTCTGCCTTTCTGATATTTTTCTTGGCCTGCCACTTCTGGGCTTAACAAGAACTGTCCCTGTGCTCTTCCATTTCCTTACTATGTTCCTCACAGTGGAAACTGACAGGTTAAATCTCTGAGACAACTTTTTGTATCCTTCCCCTGAACAACTATGTTGAACAATCTTTGTTTTCAGATCATTTGAGAGTTGTTTTGAGTAGCCCATGATGCCACTCTTCAGAGGAGATTCAAATAGTAGAACAACTTGCAATTGGCCACCTTAAATACCTTTTCTTATGATTGGATACACCTGGCTATGAAGTGCAAAGCTCACTGAGGTTACAAAACCAATTTTGTGCTTCAGTAAGTCAGTAAAAAGTAGTTAGGGGAATTCAAATCAATAAAATGATAAGGGTGCCCATACTTTTGCACCGGTCAAATTTTGGTTTAATGCATATTGCACATTTTCTGTTAGTACAATAAACCTCATTTCAATCCTGAAATATTACTGTGTCCATCAGTTATTAGATATATCAAACTGAAATGGCTGCTGCAAACACCAAAATATTTAGAACAAAAAATGATTAAGATTAATAGGGGTGCCCAAACTTTTTCATAGGACTGTATATATATATATATATATATATATATATATACACACACACACTGTATGTCTGTGCTCCATCCTTGGCTTTGCTCCCCAGTCCTGTTTAAGTAAGGACAGACCCCGGCGGTCGCACAGTGATGGCCTATGCTAAGGAGGGACACTCCATGTGTAGTCCCAGAAAGCCCCTTTAAGCCTAAAAATCCCGTTTTTTCCATCAGAGCAGCAGCCGTGCGCGCAGCCTGCCAGGAAGAACTTCATGTAACTTGCACCATTTCTCTTTAGTCATAGCGATAGGTCAGGGATGGGACACTCAGCAGGGTAAACCACATTCTCTGGATCCGCACCTCCTAAATGTAGAGTTGGCCCCGGATCACTGCATAAAGTTGGCCCCATCTAAAATTCTCTCACTGCTGATATAGGAAAATTGATTTGACTCACCAATTGTGGGGCATGTGCTAGACAGATGCTTCTTACTGACCGCATGATAGTGCTATGGGCGCCCCTCATGTGCGGGGCATGAAGGCAGTATATGACCAGGGAGTCCATGATATGTATGATACGGCTCTTGTATCTTGAGGAATATCCCCGGCTTTAGTATGTGCTGAGTCCATACTTGTAGCAGGGTAAGACCCCCGGAGAGCAGACACAGACCTTGATGGAGGATCAGCCTGGTAACCTCATTTACTCTGCATCTTCCACCATGAAAGTTCATCAAACCTCAAGATTTTGTCTGGACCCCCCAACTATCCGATGTGTATGGAGGTGACCTGACTCAAAAGGATCGGTGTGCCAGTCTATAGGGGGTCGGAAGGAATAGCTCACAGCTGAAACAAGTGTATGGTCAGCATCTACCTGAAGTCTACAGGGACCATAGAGGGTTGGTCTTGTTCGGACACCCCAGATGACAATGGGGCAGACCTATTAAGACCAGTGTTTTCGTGACAGTTTTTGGGGTATGCGCCTACCCGGACGCCTCGTCCTCCTGGGCCGTGCACTTGAACCTGAGTCTATGGCAGCTCCTTGCTGGTGTTGATGGGGCTGATGGTCCTGGTCCTATGTGCTCAGTACAAAGCTCAAAAAAATCACAACTTCTATGAAAAGTTTCTGACTATTTTCATGGCTTTGGTGTCAGTTTTCATGATGTCAGCCCCAATGAGTTGGTTTTTGGGGGTCACATTGATGGGAATATCCATAGTACAATAAGCTATTATGGCTGGGGGTCAGTACATTCAATGGGCCATAGGCGAGTTGGGTTCGGAGTGGGACTTTGGGTCATCGTGCCGTTGAGTAGGTCTGTGATAGGCTCAGAGGATCCGTCTAGTTTGGTCCTGCACCGATCACACCTGAGAACAATCTGCTCCACTACAAAGGAATGGTTTTCAGCGCCTTCATTTTTGTGACGAGACAGATTTCCACCTACCGGGAATAATCCCAAAATTGTTGTAAATGGTTAGTTATGTAAACGCTTGCTATGAGGTGTATCTGCCGAATTATCTGTGCACCCATTTAGGGCTTAAGGGAACTTTTTAGGAAAGGAACATTGTCTCTGCTGATGGTTTCCCCCTCCTTCATGTAAATCCTATGCGCATAGTTTCTATCTGATCCTAAATCTTTCCAGTCGTCCCTAAAAAAGACTTTAATGAGGTGTCAATTATCTCATTAGTGGGGTCTGTCAGACAGGGCGTAACTATAGGGGGTGCAGAGGTAGCAATAGCATCGAAGCCCTAGTGTATGAGGGGCCCAAAGTCTCCTCCGTCCCAGCGCCGCCTCAACTTTACAGGCCAGTGATGTCATCGGTCAATTGGTTACTGCTTACTTCTATGAAAGAATGGCAGCGCCTGGATGGCCGTATCTCAGCCACAGAGAAAGTATCTCAGCCACAGAGGCAGCGACTCACAAGGGGAAAACATTGTGTGGTTCTGGTGACCATAACCTATCTATCTGCAGGGCTGGGGTGATATACTGGTTCTAGTGACCATAACCTATCTATCTGCAGGGCTGGGGTGATATGCTGGTTCTGGTGACAGTAACCTATCTATCTGCAGGGCTGAGGGGATATGCTGGTTCTGGTGACAGTAACCTATCTATCTGCAGGGCTGGGGTGATATGCTGGTTCTAGTGACCATAACCTATCTATCTGCAGGGCTGGGGTGATATGCTGGTTCTGGTGACAGTAACCTATCTATCTGCAGGGCTGAGGGGATATGCTGGTTCTGGTGACAGTAACCTATCTATCTGCAGGACTGGGGTGATATGCTGGTTCTGGTGACAGTAACCTATCTATCTGCAGGGCTGGGGTGATATGCTGGTTCTGGTGACAGTAACCTATCTATCTGCAGGGCTGGGGTGATATGCTGGTTCTGGTGACAGTAACCTATCTATCTGCAGGACTGGGGTGATGTGCTGGTTCTGGTATAGTAACCTATCTATCTGCAGGGCTGGGGTGATATGCTGGGTCTGGTGACAGTAACCTATCTATCTGCAGGGCTGAGGGGATATGCTGGTTCTGGTATAGTAACCTATCTATCTGCAGGGCTGGGGTGATATGCTGGGTCTGGTGACAGTAACCTATCTATCTGCAGGGCTGAGGGGATATGCTGGTTCTGGTGACAGTAACCTATCTATCTGCAGGGCTGGGGTGATATGCTGGTTCTGGTGACAGTAACCTATCTATCTGCAGGACTGGGGTGATATGCTGGTTCTGGTGACAGTAACCTATCTATCTGCAGGGCTGGGGTGATATGCTGGTTCTGGTGACAGTAACCTATCTATCTGCAGGGCTGGGGTGATATGCTGGTTCAGGTGACAGTAACCTATCTATCTGCAGGACTGGGGTGATATACTGGGTCTGGTGACAGTAACCTATCTATCTGCAGGGCTGGGGTGATATGCTGGGTCTGGTGACAGTAACCTATCTATCTGCAGGGCTGGGGTGATATGCTGGTTCTGGTGACAGTAACCTATCTATCTGCAGGGCTGGGGTGATATGCTGGTTCTGGTGACAGTAACCTATCTATCTGCAGGACTGGGGTGATATGCTGGTTCTGGTGACAGTAACCTATCTATCTGCAGGGCTGGGGTGATATGCTGGGTCTGATGACAGTAACCTATCTATCTGCAGGGCTGGGGTGATATGCTGGGTCTGATGACAGTAACCTATCTATCTGCAGGGCTGGGGGGATATGCTGGTTCTGGTGACAGTAACCTATCTATCTGCAGGGCTGGGGTGGTATGCTGGGTCTGATGACAGTAACCTATCTATCTGCAGGGCTGGGGTGATATGCTGGGTCTGATGACAGTAACCTATCTATCTGCAGGGCTGGGGTGATATGCTGGGTCTGATGACAGTAACCTATCTATCTGCAGGGCCAAGGTGACAGTAACCTATCTATCTGCAGGGCTGGGGTGATGTGCTGGGTCTGGTGACAGTAACCTATCTATCTGCAGGGCTGGGGTGATATGCTGGTTCTGGTGACAGTAACCTATCTATCTGCAGGGCTGGGGTGATATGCTGGGTCTGGTGACGGTAACCTATCTATCTGCAGGGCTGGGGTGATATGCTGGGTCTGGTGACAGTAACCTATCTATCTGCAGGGCTGGGGTGATATACTGGGTCTGGTGACAGTAACCTATCTATCTGCGGGGCTGGGGTGATATGCTGGGTCTGGTGACAGTAACCTATCTATCTGCAGGGCTGGGGTGATATACTGGGTCTGGTGACAGTAACCTATCTATCTGCAGGGCTGGGGTGATATGCTGGTTCTGGTGACAGTAACCTATCTATCTGCAGGGCTGGGGTGATATGCTGGTTCTGGTGACAGTAACCTATCTATCTGCAGGGCTGGGGTGATATGCTGGGTCTGGTGACAGTAACCTATCTATCTGCAGGGCTGGGGTGATATGCTGGGTCTGGTGACAGTAACCTATCTATCTGCAGGGCTGGGGGGATATGCTGGGTCTGGTGACAGTAACCTATCTATCTGCAGGGCTGGGGTGATATACTGGGTCTGGTGACAGTAACCTATCTATCTGCGGGGCTGGGGTGATATGTCTGTAGTGTCTATGACTCTCACTTTGTGGCCCCCAGTGCCCCCTGGATCAGGGTTGCTGTATTGCTGGAGAATGTTCTATGGACAGCGCGGATCTTTCTTAGCTGTATTTCATGTGGTTCCCGATCTCAGACAGATTTAGGGCCAATGGTGTAAGAAGCCAACTGGCCACAGCGAGATCTGGTGGATGATGATCTAGATTGTATTGGAGCGTCCAGGAGACCATGCCAAGCCCGTCGCCCCATCTGTTGCTCGGTGATCAGAGCCGGTCACTTGTTGAGAGGTCTATAGGAATAATTGAGTCTTTATGAAGAACGTTCTCTGGTTCCATCCCAAGAGTAGTGAGAGCAGCGGCCGCCCCGACTCCCGGGTGCTGGAAGCCATCGCCATGCATGTCATTGTAAGCAAACCTTTGCCGCTGCTCCCTATGGCTTCTGTATCCTACATGGGGGTTATTCTGGTGCTAGTTGTGCATCTGTGTCGTCTGTGTGGGGGGTGATGGTCTATAGGAAGGAGGTTTAACCCTTTCCTGACATGTGATGGGGTACGGACTATATACAGATGTCGGAGGTCCATATACTGCACAGCAGGTGGCGGCTCTATTATGTAGATCGCAGATGTTAACCACTTCCATGCCATGGTGAATTGCTGTATCTAAGCAGTCCAGGCGTACGGGGGTCTGACTACTGCCCCCTGGAATGGTGTAGGGGGCATTGCTGGGGTGTCGTGAGGCTGCTCATCATAGAAGTGCGATGATCGGACAATCTACTGCAGTGCAATGTATTCCAGTGTATTGTATGAGCGATTAAACATGGAAGGGGCGAAAAAAAAAAAAACTAAAAAAATTACAAATCTGTATAAAAAAAACCTAAAATATTAAAAATTCAGATCACCCCTCCCCACATTTTACAGATAATAGAAAATAAAAAAAAATATCAACTATCAAAATCTAAGAATATTTATCGCGCAGGATGAAGAGCAAAGAGAGCAAATCACAATGTCCTCAGCCCCCCCCCCCCAAATACAAGTCATGGAACAATTGTACGTGTTCCTCAGACTTGGCCCCATAGATGGAAATCTCCAAAGTTATGGGGTCCGAAAACGAGCACGAAAAACCAAAGGTATAAAACACAACAAAGTATATACATGAGGAGTCGCGGCGATCGCTCCCATCTGCACTCGTTACTTCTATCAGAAGACCCAAACCCAGAAGACGACGGAACGTTCTGAGTCCTCCTGACTCCCCCCCCCCCCCCCTCCCCATACACATTGTGTAAGTTCTGGGATATTTTATTATACAGGGACGTAACGCGGAGGAGAGCGGAGCGGTGACACTATGTGAGTGCTGGAGTGTAATACTATAACATAGGAGGTATTTGGGACCTCAGGCACTGCCGCTAGTGAGGGGGGTCTCCGTATACCTGCACTGTATCTGCTGTATATACCATTTACCCCATTGTTGGGCAGCCTCCCTTTTGGGACGGTCTTGCTTATTGATAGAGAATTTGGATTCTTTGTTTTTCTGCCATTGCCCATTTATTTGCGCCCCCAGTAACTCTCAGCCTACAGCAATTCCTTCCCGTACACATGCATGCTGGGCTCAGCCGAGTGTGCATGTCTTCCCAATGATTTAGTATGTGAGTATTTGCTGCCAGGCTCCGCCAGCTGGAGGCTTGTTCTGGTCGGCGCTTCATCAGATTTGTCCAGAGTTTACTGTACTAGAGATATTGGAGCAGCTGATGAATATAATGGTGTATATACAGAGACATGACTGCATGTAGTGTGTACACCGCTGACCAAGGCTCTGCTGTCCTGCACTCACAGCGTCAGCCACAATCGTTCTCATCACTTTGACTCTGTGTCTTCAGTTCACATAGGCTGAGATTGGCCAATCAGGTGGCCATGACACAGACATGTGAATTGGTCTCTATAGAGTTATTCCCGACACAAGACGCCATTCCTGAAATGAAGGGAGCGGGGCCGTACATTTCTGCCCATCACTTCTGTTCAAACTGGGGTATAAGACACCCCAGTTTTTGTGATCCAGCTGCTAGGACCCCCAGCAAACAGCCCCCTGCCAGTCTCGACTCCAGTGCTTTCATCTTGGCACATGTGACCATCACAACCGATCATTTGCCTCAGTGGTGTTGACAGTCAGTGATTGGCTGTGGCCCTCGTGTGTCATCACACCACGTCATTGTTGGCTCCTGCTACACAGAGACCAGCGGGGGAGCAGAGAGTTTGATAAAAAGGCTTAAAAAATCAACAGCGGCTGTAAGAGTCTGGTCACAGTCACATTGTGCTTTATGATGCGCTTTTTCTAAAATTGTGTCAGAAACATAACAAGGTATAAAAAAAACTCTACTCATGAGCCCTTGTTCACCCTGGTGGTGCTGGTGCAGTCTACCCTGGCGGTGCTGGTGCGGTCTACCCTGGCGGTGCTGGTGCGGTCTACCCTGGCGGTGCTGGTGCGGTCTACCCTGGCGGTGCTGGTGCGGTCTACCCTGACGGTGCTGGTGCGGTCTACCCTGGCGGTGCTGGTGCGGTCTACCCTGGCGGTGCTGGTGCGGTCTACCCTGGCGGTGCTGGTGCGGTCTACCCTGGCGGTGCTGGTGCGGTCTACCCTGGCGGTGCTGGTGCGGTCTGCCCTGACGGTGCTGGTGCGGTCTGCCCTGGCGGTGCTGGTGCGGTCTACCCTGGCGGTGCTGCTGCGGTCTACCCTGGCGGTGCTGCTGCGGTCTACCCTGGCGGTGCTGGTGCGGTCTACCCTGGCGGTGCTGGTGCGGTCTACCCTGACGGTGCTGGTGCGGTCTACCCTGGCGGTGCTGCTGCGGTCTACCCTGGCGGTGCTGGTGCGGTCTACCCTGGCGGTTCTGGTGCGGTCTACTCTGGCGGTGCTGGTGCGGTCTACCCTGGCGGTGCTGGTGCGGTCTACCCTGGCAGTGCTGGTGCGGTCTACCCTGACGGTGCTAGTACGGGCTACCCTGGCGGTGTTGATGCAGTATACATGACGGCTTTGGCTTCCACTCCACTATTGTAGGTGATGGAGCTAGATTGTGACCCTGGGGTTGCTGAAACTTCAACTCTTACTTGAAAAAAGAAAATCCTGCAGTTTGCTCAATCTTTTTGCATCTAGAAGTGACAGTCACAGCATCCTTGGGGTACAGTGTGACTCCATACACCAACATTAGTGAGTCGCAGGGCCACACATTGCTCTTTGGTAACGCGACAGGAGTTGTAACCAAAATCACTGTGTGGCCCTAACCTAATGCTGCACCCAATAATACATAAATCCTGGTAATTCAGACAGAACCAGTGACCAGGTAAGAGGCCGGAGACTCCTAAATTAGGAAATAAGAACACAAGTATACAGTATACATTGTTTCCGTGATAGTCTGATAAACTGGAATATCTGCACCCATCAGCTCCCAGTGACGCCAGGTTGAAGAAACTGTATCTGTATACACCACATCTGTCTGTATACATTATATCTGACCATATATACTGTCTGACTGTATACACTACATCTGACTATATACATTATATCTGACCATATATACTGTGTCTGAATGTATACATTATATCTGACTATATACAGTATATTATATCTGACCATATATACTGTGTCTGACTGTATACACTGTATCTGACTATATACCCTATACCTATGGATTCTATATGTGGATATTTGTATCAGCCTCATATGGCAGTCGGAAGAGATATCCCAGATGTGACTATTTCCTATGGAGCGCAGCCAAGGCTTGCAGAGTGCATGGTATGGCGTTACCTGTAGCACATCCCACTATATCGTACTGTATAGGGTGGTGTGATGCCGGTGTGTGCCCAGTATGTGTATACAGTATATATAGTGTATTCCTGCTCCCACATGTGCAGTGTATGGGGTGCACACCAATACTGAGGCTCCACCATTCTAGCCCTGCACTCCCAGGCTTCTGCAGCCAGACATACGGCTCCACTCACTTTCCCTGCTGCATTCTTGTCCCCCATTGGCGGACTCCTTCATCCTCCGGCCTATCCCTGTCACTTCCAGGACTCTCCCGGCTTTAATCTCAAGGAGTAGATTGTTAACTCCTCGCTCACCCCAGTCCTCCCAGTGTATTGCAGTGATATACTGAATGTGCGAGTCTGAGGTAGGAAACTGTAGAGAGGATGATGGGAGTTGTAGTCCTGAGCGTCCCCCTAGGACATATAGCTCATCTTTATGGGATTCTGCAGACATGATACAAAGATGGGTGTTACGCGGAGGTCTTCAGAGGAATTGCCCGAAATGTTACTTAGGTTACGTTGTACATTATGGATCATCTTCTCTGCGGGGTGCGGTAGTATTTCTATACATGTCCTGGTCACATAAGGTTACATCGTACATTATACATCATCTTCTCTGCGGGGTGCGGTAGTATTTCTATACATGTCCTGGTCACATAAGGTTACATCGTACATTATACATCATCTTCTCTGCGGGGTGCGGTAGTATTTCTATACATGTCCTGGTCACATAAGGTTACATCGTACATTATACATCATCTTCTCTGCGGGGTGCGGTAGTATTTCTATACATGTCCTGGTCACATAAGGTTACATCGTACATTATACATCATCTTCTCTGCGGGGTGCGGTAGTATTTCTATACATGCCCTGGTCACATAAGGTTACATCGTACATTATACATCATCTTCTCTGCGGGGTGCGGTAGTATTTCTATACATGCCCTGGTCACATAAGGTTACATCGTACATTATACATCATCTTCTCTGCGGGGTGAAGTAGTATTTCTATACATGTCCTGGTCACATAAGGTTACATCGTACATTATACATCATCTTCTCTGCGGGGTGCGGTAGTATTTCTATACATGTCCTGGTCACATAAGGTTACATCGTACATTATACATCATCTTCTCTGCAGGGTGAAGTAGTATTTCTATACATGTCCTGGTCACATAAGGTTACATTGTACATTATAGATCATCTTCTCTGTGGGGTGCGGTAGTATTTCTATACATGCCCTGGTCACACAAGGTTACGTTGTACGTTACGGATCATCTTCTCTGTGGGGTGCGGTAGTATTTCTATATGTGTCCTGGTCATATAATGTTATTTAGGTTACGTTGTACGTTATAGATCATCTTCTCTGTGGGGTGCGGTAGTATTTCTATACATGCCCTGGTCACACAAGGTTACGTTGTACGTTACGGATCATCTTCTCTGTGGGGTGCGGTAGTATTTCTATATGTGCCCTGGTCATATAAATGTTATTTAGGTTACGTTGTACGTTACGGATCATCTTCTCTGTGGGGTGCGGTAGTATTTCTATATGTGTCCTGGTCACATAAGGTTACGTTGTACGTTACGGATCATCTTCTCTGTGGGGTGCGGTAGTATTTCTATATGTGTCCTGGTCACACAAGGTTACGTTGTACGTTATGGATCATCTTCTCTGTGGGGTGCGGTAGTATTTCTATATGTGCCCTGGTCACACAAGGTTACGTTGTACGTTACGGATCATCTTCTCTGTGGGGTGCGGTAGTATTTCTATATGTGTCCTGGTCACACAAGGTTACGTTGTACGTTACGGATCATCTTCTCTGTGGGGTGCGGTAGTATTTCTATATGTGCCCTGGTCATATAATGTTATTTAGGTTACGTTGTACATTATGGATCATCTTCTCTGTGGGGTGCGGTAGTATTTCTATACATGTCCTGGTCACATAAGGTTACATCGTACATTATACATCATCTTCTCTGCGGGGTGCGGTAGTATTTCTATACATGTCCTGGTCACATAAGGTTACATCGTACATTATACATCATCTTCTCTGCAGGGTGAAGTAGTATTTCTATACATGTCCTGGTCACATAAGGTTACATTGTACATTATACATCATCTTCTCTGCAGGGTGAAGTAGTATTTCTATACATGTCCTGGTCACATAAGGTTACATTGTACATTATACATCATCTTCTCTGCAGGGTGAAGTAGTATTTCTATACATGTCCTGGTCACATAAGGTTACATTGTACATTATAGATCACCTTCTCTGCGGGGTGCGGTAGTATTTCTATATGTGTCCTGGTCATATAATGTTACTTAGGTTACGTTGTACGTTATAGATCATCTTCTCTGTGGGGTGCGGTAGTATTTCTATACATGCCCTGGTCACACAAGGTTACGTTGTACGTTACGGATCATCTTCTCTGTGGGGTGCGGTAGTATTTCTATATGTGTCCTGGTCATATAATGTTATTTAGGTTACGTTGTACGTTATAGATCATCTTCTCTGTGGGGTGCGGTAGTATTTCTATACATGCCCTGGTCACACAAGGTTACGTTGTACGTTACGGATCATCTTCTCTGTGGGGTGCGGTAGTATTTCTATATGTGCCCTGGTCATATAAATGTTATTTAGGTTACGTTGTACGTTACGGATCATCTTCTCTGTGGGGTGCGGTAGTATTTCTATATGTGTCCTGGTCACATAAGGTTACGTTGTACGTTACGGATCATCTTCTCTGTGGGGTGCGGTAGTATTTCTATATGTGTCCTGGTCACACAAGGTTACGTTGTACGTTATGGATCATCTTCTCTGTGGGGTGCGGTAGTATTTCTATATGTGCCCTGGTCACACAAGGTTACGTTGTACGTTACGGATCATCTTCTCTGTGGGGTGCGGTAGTATTTCTATATGTGCCCTGGTCATATAATGTTATTTAGGTTACGTTGTACATTATGGATCATCTTCTCTGTGGGGTGCGGTAGTATTTCTATACATGTCCTGGTCACATAAGGTTACGTTGTACGTTACGGATCATCTTCTCTGCGGTGTGCGGTAGTATTTCTATATGTGTCCTGGTCATATAATGTTACTTAGGTTACATTGTACATTATGGATCATCTTCTCTGTGGGGTGCGGTAGTATTTCTATACATGCCCTGGTCATATATACACTGCTTGTAAAGAATACGATTCACCTCCTTTCCATTTTTGGACTTGTACACCAGAAAACATATTGAGCATTGCCCAGATACAGGTATATGTTACATGGACCTATAGATCTCTATACACCGGCAGAGACTTAGAAAGCCTCCACTCAAGTGAGATCTGTTGGGGTTTCCCCTTTTTACGGCCGGGGGTAACACAGCAGAGTCCGTGGTCCTGGCCAGTGGCGTCCAGTGCAGTGTCCAGTATACATCTGCCTATGGGACAGCACCTCTGCATATGTGAGTTGTGAAAGAGACCTAATCTGTAGAGAAGAACATTGTCAGGTATAGAGACAGACGGAGTCACCGCACATAGAGTTCTGTATGTGAAAACCTTATAGATCTATGGCTGCACTTTATATGCGGATATACTGGGCGCGGTATAGAGGTAAATAGCTGCACTCTGTATGGAGTATATAGCTGGACACTATAGGGTATATGACTGTGTGGATGTATGTCACATGACCAGAGACTGTATATATAACAAGACCATGGACTGTACATATAACATGACCATGGAGCATATATGCCATGTGACCATAGACTGATTTACATCCACTACAAGTAAACAGAATGACAACAAGCCGAGATCTAGAAAAACTGAATTGATACAGAAAATATTTCAGAAAATTGTTGGAGTTTTCATTATACAAACTCTATATACAGTGTGACATTTGTCTCTTATTATTGGTCTGAAAGTGGACAATTCCTTTAAGCACAGACAGACCGGGATTGGCGGGAAGCAGTAAAGCAGGTGATAACACTAATTCTTAAAGGGACAGGAGCGCTCAGAGAAGTAGCCATAAACGGGGTCTGCAGAGAAGGCCACAGAGCTTACAATCCACAGTGTGCGTTATTTGCAGATTGTCAATTTTTCTTACTGTACATAATATATAATACAATCTGCAGCAAAAATGGAGAAACTCCTCACAGCTGAACTATTCCCATACTGACTGGTACCGATATTATATCCGCTGTGTGCGGATAATATGGGGCAAAATCTCCACAATAGTAGACGGCTGTATTTACTAGGCCTCATAGACTCTGCAGGTCCAAACTATCTATACTGTGTTCAGGACCCACGGATGGAGAGGATCCTCCTAATCCACTCGTGATAGATAGATAGATAGATAGATAGATAGATAGATAGATAGATAGATAGGAGATAGATAGATAGATAGATAGATAGATAGATAGATAGGAGATAGATAGATAGATAGGAGATAGATAGGAGATAGATAGATAGATAGATAGATAGATAGATAGGGGATAGATAGATAGATAGGAGATAGATAGATAGATAGGAGATAATAGATAGGAGATAATAGATAGATTGGAGATAATAGATAGATAGATAGATAGATAGATAGATAGATAGATAGATAGGAGATAGATAGATAGATAGATAGGAGATAGATAGATAGATAGATAGATAGATAGATAGATAGGAGATAGATAGATAGATAGATAGGAGATAGATAGATAGATAGATAGATAGATAGATAGATAGATAGATAGATAGGAGATAGATAGATAGGAGATAGATAGATAGATAGGAGATAATAGATAGGAGATAATAGATAGATTGGAGATAATAGATAGATAGATAGATAGATAGATAGATAGGAGATAGATAGATAGATAGATAGATAGATACATAGATAGATAGGAGATAGATAGATAGATAGATAGATAGATAGATAGGAGATAGATAGATAGATAGATAGATGATAGGAGATAGATAGATAGATAGATAGGAAATAGATAGGAGATAGATAGATAGGAGATAGATAGATAGATAGGAGATAGAGAGATAGAGAGATAGATAGGAGATAGATAAGAGATAGATAGATAGATAGATAGATAGGAGATAGAGAGATAGAGAGATAGATAGGAGATAGATAAGAGATAGATAGATAGATAGATAGGAGATAGATAGATAGATAGATAGATAGATAGATAGATAGATAGGAGATAGATAGGAGATAGATAGATAGATAGATAGATAGATAGATAGGAGATAGAGAGATAGATAGATAGATAGATAGATAGATAGATAGATAGATAGATAGGAGATAGATAGATAGATAGATAGATAGATAGATAGGAGATAGATAGATAGGAGATAGATAGATAGGAGATAGATAGATAGATAGATAGATAGATAGATAGATAGATAGGAGATAGATAGATAGATAGGAGATAGATAGGAGATAGATAGATAGATAGATAGATAGATAGATAGATAGGAGATAGATAGATAGGAGATAGATAGATAGATAGGAGATAGATAGATAGGAGATAGATAGATAGGAGATAGATAGATAGATAGATAGATAGGAGATAGATAGATAGGAGATAGATAGATAGATAGATAGGAGATAGATAGATAGATAGGAGATAGATAGATAGATAGATAGGAGATAGATAGATAGATAGAAGATAGATAGATAGGAGATAGATAGATAGGAGATAGATAGATAGGAAATAGATAGGAGATAGATAGATAGATAGATAGATAGATAGATAGGAGATAGATAGATAGGAGATAGATAGATAGGAGATAGATAGATAGATAGATAGGAGATAGAGAGATAGAGAGATAGATAGATAGATAGATAGATAGATAGGAAATAGATAGGAGATAGATAGATAGATAGATAGATAGGAGATAGATAGATAGGAGATAGATAGATAGATAGATAGATAGATAGATAGATAGGAGATAGATAGATAGGAGATAGATAGGAGATAGATAGATAGATAGGAGATAGAGAGATAGAGAGATAGATAGATAGATAGATAGGAGATAGATAGATAGATAGGAGATAGATAGATAGATAGATAGATAGATAGATAGGAGATAGATAGATAGATAGATAGATAGATAGATAGGAGATAGATAGATAGATAGATAGATAGGAGATAGATAGATAGGAGATAGATAGATAGATAGATAGATAGGAAATAGATAGGAGATAGATAGATAGGAGATAGATAGATAGGAAATAGATAGGAGATAGATAGATAGATAGATAGATAGGAGATAGATAGATAGATAGATAGATAGATAGATAGATAGATAGGAGATAGATAGATAGATAGGAGATAGATAGATAGGAAATAGATAGGAGATAGATAGATAGATAGATAGATAGATAGATAGATAGATAGGAGATAGATAGATAGATAGATAGATAGATAGATAGGAGATAGATAGATAGATAGATAGATAGATAGGAGATAGATAGATAGGAGATAGATAGATAGGAGATAGATAGATAGGAGATAGATAGGAGATAGATAGATAGGAGATAGATAGATAGATAGATAGATAGGAGATAGATAGATATAGATAGGAGATAGATAGATAGATAGATAGGAGATAGATAGATAGGAAATAGATAGGAGATAGATAGATAGATAGATAGATAGATAGATAGATAGATTGGAGTTATCGGTGTGTACGGCACATGTTGTCTCCGTCTTCTCTCGTGCTCGCCGCTCCTCCTGTTCCTTATTAGATTATATTGCTACTTTCCCATCTGTCTTGCAGATCCTTACTATTGCGCCTTGTACGGCTGAGATAAGATGTGCGGTCGCTCCCACTTGCTGAGAGTTTCAGATTTTACTTGTTCTTTTTCTCTTCCAGTAGTTTTGCTTTATTTGCTGATTTGATGGATTTTCTGATGAATCTTCTGTCTGTTCTCCTCAGTCTTCTCGTCTTCTTGCCCATCTTCTCATCTTCTCGCCATCTTCTCGTCCTCTCGCCCATCTCCTCATCTTCTCGACATCTTCTCGTCTTCTTACCCATCTCCTCGTCTTCTCGCCCATCTCCTCGTCTTCTCGCCCATCTTCTCGACTTCTTGCCCATCTCCTCGTCTTCTTGCCATTTTCTCGCCCATCTCCTCGTCTTCTTGCCCATCTCCTCGTCTTCTTGCCCATCTTCTCGTCTTCTTGCCCATCTTCTCGTCTTCTTGCCCATCTCCTCGTCTTCTCGCCCATCTCCTCGTCTTCTCGCCCATCTCCTCGTCTTCTCGCCCATCTCCTCGTCTTCTCGCCCATCTCCTCGTCCTCTCGCCCATCTCCTCATCTTCTCGACATCTTCTCGTCTTCTTACCCATCTCCTCGTCTTCTCGCCCATCTTTTCGACTTCTTGCCCATCTCCTCGTCTTCTTGCCATTTTCTCGCCCATCTCCTCGTCTTGTTGCCCATCTCCTCGTCTTCTTGCCCATCTTCTCGTCTTCTTGCCCATCTTCTCGTCTTCTTGCCCATCTCCTCGTCTTCTCGCCCATCTCCTCGTCTTCTCGCCCATCTCCTCGTCTTCTCGCCCATCTCCTCGTCTTCTCGCCCATCTCCTCGTCTTCTCGCCCATCTCCTCGTCTTCTTGCCCATCTTCTCGTCTTCTCGCCCATCTCCTCGTCTTCTCGCCCATCTCCTCGTCTTCTTGCCCATCTTCTCATCTTCTCGCCATCTTCTCGTCCTTTCGCCCATCTCCTCATCTTCTCGACATCTTCTCGTCTTCTTACCCATCTCCTCATCTTCTCGCCCATCTTCTCGTCTTCTTGCCCATCTTCTCGTCTTCTCGCCATCTTCTCGTCCTCTTGCCCATCTCCTCGTCTTCTTACCCATCTCCTCATCTTCTTGCCCATCTCCTCGTCTTCTCGCCCATCTCCTTAGTCTTCTCGCCATCTTCTCGTCTTCTCGCCCATCTCCTCGTCTTCTCGCCCATCTCCTCGTCTTCTCGCCCATCTCCTCGTCTTCTCACCCATCTCCTCGTCTTCTCGCCCATCTCCTCGTCTTCTCATCCATCTTCTCGCCCATCTCCTCGTCTTCTCGCCCATCTCCTCGTCTTCTCGCCCATCTCCTTGTCTTCTCATCCATCTTCTCGCCCATCTCCTCGTCTTCTCGCCCATCTCCTCGTCTTCTCGCCCATCTCCATACTCCGCTAGTGGCTGCTTCACTAGCCAATCTCTTCCTATATCTAAGCAGTCCACGTTTAGATACCCGATTTGCAGGGTCGGGGGGCGAGCTGTCTGGATTGTTTGTTTTTTTTTGTTTTTTTTTTCCTTTTATATAATAAAATCTGCAAAGCTCGGGAGCCGTTATCTTAAAGGGTAATTTTGTAAGAATCCCTTTAAGGTCACTACTTGCAAAAGAGGAACTTGTGGGTAAGGGGCGATCCTCCTCTAGAAACGTACAAAATCTACTATTAGGTTTTCCTTCACTCAATCTTCATGGTTTTTTTTTCTGGATCAGTTTCACATTTGGGGAGAGCTCAGCACCCCCACTGATCAGCTGTAGGAATGAGTGACCAAATAATAGGTCGTCTATGATAAGTCCTGAGAGAGCTTCTTTGGCACCATACACATGACTGTGCCGTCCGAGGGGGCTTCAATGCACCAGTCAATGGGATATGGAAGATGTCCTATTATTATTATTATTATCTATGAGGGAAGGGGGATAGAGACAGTGGGTGAGGGGAGAGGCCGTCCAGATGGTGGTGCAGTGGCAGTGGGGGTTGTCGGCCTCCCTGAAGAGAGGAGTCTGCAAGGTCTTCTTGAAGCTTATGATTTTGGGGCTCAGTCTTTTGTGTTGTGGTTGTGAATTCCGGAGTATGGGGGATGCATGGGAGAAATCTTATGTGAATAGAAGGTCTTAAGAAGATCGGAGGATACATGTGGGCAGGTAGCGGGGATTAGGCTGAGCTTCATGACATTAGACTGGAGAGTCTTCATGTCCAAGTGTTATCTGACTGCATTCTGCTAGAGATCGGACTCCCCTTAACCAGTGCACGTGGCCTTACCCCATGAAGATGAGATCTATGGCGCTGTAATTCTACAGGACTAAGGAGTCAAAAATACCAACCACGAGAACCACAACCAGCCTGAGGTCCAGCTTCGAGTGCCCATCTTCAGGGTCACCATCACAGTAGTGCAGGTGCACCCATTGTCAAAGGCCAAGACAAACAAGGGTCTCAATCTGACACGTTGGCCGCCCCCCACCTGCCAATGTAAAAGGGATCTGATTAATAGGTCTAGGGTGCCGACCGAATAAAGTACAAGATGGACATAGTGGAGATCGGGAGCCCTGACCATTTCCCAGTATGGTTGCGATGGCGGTCATGCCCACCTTGAACCTTCCTTAGCAAAGATCTCATCTTGTAGGACCTCGGTGAGTCTGACACGGGCAGGAGCGGCTACTATTGGGGGTGCACTTGTGATGTAGATGAGATGAGACACATCCAAACCATCAGAGCCCCCTCTCATAGTTCCCATCGTTGTTTGCACTTGTCTCTGAACCTCTTTCGCTCTTTCGTTGCGTGTCTGCTGTCGCCTATTATGTACCAAATGTGTTTTTTCCTGGAAGACTTATTAAATAGGACTTGGCTCTTTCGCACCTCTGGAAAATTGTCTGCAGCCGCCCCTGTCTCTAGTCAGCGCCTGCATGTGCAGGGTGGCAGAGGACTTGTGTTTTCTACATTTTCCCTGGAGCTTGACTATATTTAACCGTTCCTGTATAAGATTACTGGTTTCCTGTCCATATGAAGCCATCTTCTTCTCCCGTCCAGATGGGACGTCAGGTGGATGCCGCCATCTGGATGAAGAGTACATGTGTGCCCGTCATATGTGGCCATGCTGCCAGAATAATAATCTGCACCCACTGCTCAAATATCCCAGCGGGTAACACGATCTATGTATAATGTACATGTCTACTACCGTGCAAAAGTTTTAGGCAAGCTGCTTCCAGACATAGAAGGGTTAATAGGTTAGTTTTGTCCATTAACAAAGTGAATGAAGAGAAGACAAATAAAAATCCCATCAATATTGCTTGGCTGTATTTGGGGAGACCTGCCATGTGGCCATAGGGGGTTGGAGTTCCTATCGGTGACCATTGCATTTATGAGATGTGTATGACATGTCCAGGTGGGAATACCCCTTTAATAGACCACGCTCAAGCATATACTGTATAATGATTGACTGTCTGTAGGATTGGAGTCACTTATGACCCCTGACCCCCTACTATTGGTAATTCTTACTCATTTTGCCCCCCCAGCATTTCTCGGAAGCCCTCGATGAATTCTCCAATGACCTGTTTAATAGTTTCTTTGACGATCCTCCTCTCCTGGATCGGGATTCCTTACTGGATATGGAGGTTGAAAGTCCTGCTCCACCCATACAGGCCGAGCACAGCTACTCCCTGAGCGAAGACTCCGCTCCGCAAAGTCCGGCCCTTACCATCAAAGAAGAAGATGAAGACAGCCCAAGCGGTAGGTCTCCGCGTGTAAGCCGCACATAGTAGTGTGATAGACCATCCACATATACTGGCAACGGCCTCTCCATGGACATATATAAGGTTGTCCTTAGGAAACAGACCTGCAGTGAGTGTCCCCGGGCAACTATATAGTGCACTGAGACATCTGCTTCTGGCTCTGTATACTGTATATTACATAGACCATCCACATATACTGGCAACAGCCTCTCCATGGACATGGATGCATAGAAGGTTGCCCTTAGGTAACAGACCTGCAGTGAGTGTCCCCGGCAACTATACAGTGCACAGAGTCATCTGCTTCTGGCTCTGTGTACTGTATATTACATAGACCATCCACATATACTGCTAATGGCCTCTCCATGGACATGGAGGCATAGAAGGTTGTCCTTAGGAAACAGACCTGCAGTGAGTGTCCCCGGGCAACTATACAGTGCACAGAGACATCTGCTTCTGGCTCTGTGTACTGTATATTACATAGACCATCCACATATACTGGCAACGGCCTCTCCATGGACATGGACGCATAGAAGGTTGTCCTTAGGTAACAGACCTGCAGTGAGTGTCCCCGGGCAACTATACAGTGCACAGAGACATCTGCTTCTGGCTCTGTGTACTGTATATTACATAGACCAAATCATTTAAGTAAAGCGTATGGGGCAGCATGGGCACTGGGTACTTGTAGCTCTTCAATGTTGGGGCCCTTCAGGTCCATGCTATATCCAGCCCAGTATGTCCAGACTAATGGTGGTGCTGAGACGTACTGATCCATCAGGCGCCATATGTCATGTTAGAGACCATTGTCAGTAGCCACAGTGATGTCAGATCTCCTCTAAGTTTCTTGTCTTATTGTTTGACTTGCAGAGCCGGGCAGCGCCGTCTGGGCCTTGGAGCATGAACTCTGCTCTTTACTGGTGAAGCAGGAGCAGAATCTTATTGCACAAGTAGAGCCCGTCCATCCGAGCGTGGCCCTGGAGCAAGGCCCGGGTACAGGGCTACTACAGAATGAGGAGGTAAGTATGAGATAACCTATAGGATGAGCTAGAGAGGGCGCACCACTAGTACCAGCAATACCTGAGGCTCATGTGAAAGTGATGGGCAACTTGGCTTTCACAGTCTGGGCCACCAGGTCATACTCCATGTCAGCTAACAAGATGGAGACATCTCCTCTGTCCACATTTGGTCTTTCTTAGGGACCAGCAGCATGATAGGAGTTGTAGTCTTGGGAAGCCATTGCCTGAATCTCCCCTTTCCAGATAATGCCGAGTTGTCGGCTCTCCAGAATTCACCGGGACAGTCTGGAATTTTCAAAACTAACTTTTCCAAATTCAGGCACGCAAAAAGGGGGGTGGGAAATGCTAAAAATGGGGGGTTCATCCTAGTTTGGGGGCATAACGTGTGTGTTAGCATTGTGACATGGTAAGAGCACAGGAGGTGCGGGCGCCATCTTCATGGATGTCTACATTGCCTTTAATGTCTAATTCTTGTATTTACAGAACATTTCCCGAAATTCTATATCACATATAAAGGTAGAGCCGGGAATGCCGAACCACATGCTAAACGTCACAGCAGGTAAGTGGCCGTGTGTAATGTCCGGCACCTATAATGTCAGGCACCGTGTGTAAGGTCCGGCACCTATAATGTCAGGCACCGTGTGTAAGGTCCGGCACCTATAATGTCAGGCACCGTGTGTAATGTCCGGCACCTATAATGTCCGGCACCTATAATGTCCGGCACCTATAATGTCCGGCACCGTGTGTAATGTCCGGCATCTATAAGGTCAGGCACCGTGTGTAATGTCCGGCACCGTGTGTAATGTCAGGCACCTATAATGCAGGCACCGTGTGTAATGTCCGGCATCTATAAGGTCAGGCACCGTGTGTAATGTCCGGCACCGTGTGTAATGTCAGGCACCTATAATGCAGGCACCGTGTGTAATGTCCGGCATCTATAAGGTCAGGCACCGTGTGTAATGTCCGGCACCTATAATGTCCGGCACCATGTGTAAGGTCTGGTACCTATAATGTCCGGCACAGTGTGTAATGTCCAGCACCTATAATGTCAGGCACCGTGTGTAAGGTCCGACACCTATAATGTCAGGCACCGTGTGTAATGTCCAGCACCTGTAATGTCCGGCACCTATAATGTCCGGTACCTATAATGTCCGGCACCTATAATGTCAGGCACCATGTGTAAGGTCTGGCACCTATAATGTCCGGCACCGTGTGTAATGTCCGGCACCTATAATGCAGGCACCGTGTGTAATGTCCGGCACCTATAATGCAGGCACCGTGTGTAATGTCCGGCATCTATAAGGTCAGGCACCGTGTGTAATGTCCGGCACCGTGTGTAATGTCCAGCACCTATAATGTCAGGCACCGTGTGTAATGTCCGGCACCGTGTGTAATGTCAGGCACCTATAATGCAGGCACCGTGTGTAATGTCCGGCACCTATAATGTCCGGCACCTATAATGTCAGGCACCGTGTGTAATGTCCAGCACCTATAATGTCCGGCACCTATAATGTCCGGTACCTATAATGTCCGGTACCTATAATGTCAGGCACCGTGTGTAATGTCCGGCACCTGAAATGTCAGGCACCGTGTGTAATGTCCGGCACCGTGTGTAATGTCAGGCACCTATAATGCAGGCACCGTGTGTAATGTCCGGCACCTATAATGTCCGGCACCTATAATGTCAGGCACCGTGTGTAATGTCCAGCACCTATAATGTCCGGCACCTATAATGTCCGGTACCTATAATGTCCGGTACCTATAATGTCAGGCACCGTGTGTAATGTCCGGCACCTGAAATGTCAGGCACCGTGTGTAATGTCCGGCACCTATAATGTCCGGTACCTATAATGTCAGGCACCGTGTGTAATGTCCGGCACCTATAATGTCAGGCACCGTGTGTAAGGTCCGGCACCTATAATGTCTGGCACCGTGTGTAATGTCCGGCACCTATAATGCAGGCACCGTGTGTAATGTCCGGCATCTATAAGGTCAGGCACCGTGTGTAATGTCCGGCACCGTGTGTAAGGTCCGGCACCTATAGCTGAGATTTCTCAGGACTCTGCTACAGTCTCGCATTCTACTCTCTCCTAGATGTTTTAGGGGTCATGCCTCTAACGCCCCCCAGTAGTCATAGCAGTGATAGTGATGGCTCTCAAAGTCCTCGCTCTCTCCCACCCCCAAGTCCAGCCCGTCCAGCCGCGCGGTCATCTCACGCCATCTCCTCCTCCCCCCTGCTCACCGCTCCTCATGTAAGTATCACGTGCTTCATGGACGCTTATGTCATCACTTCTGCCTCACATTTCCTCAATGGTCCTTGTACGGGTATAGGAGTATTTCTTATGTCATATACTTTTGGCATTTTTTTTTTGTCCTGTAGAAACTCCAGGGCACGTCAGGACCTCTCATGCTGACAGAAGAGGAAAGGCGCACCCTAGTGGCCGAGGGGTATCCCATTCCCACCAAACTTCCCCTCACTAAAACAGAGGAGAAAGCCCTGAAAAGAGTGCGCCGGAAGATCAAGAACAAGGTGAGGAGGAGAAGACAAAAAGTGGCTGCAATGGTATATACCTAGGACGTGGCCCCTGCAGACTATAGGGTTGCCATAATGGTATATACCTAGGAAGTGGACCCTGCAGACTATAGGGTTGCAATAACAGTATATACTTAGGACGTGGCCCCTGCAGACTATAGGGTTGCCATAGCGGTATATACCTAGGACTTGTCCCCTTGCAGACTTTTTGCAATTGTTGCATGCCCTTGCTCTATCATAAAATCCAGATTGTCACCGTATACTTGACTTATTGTTTCCATAGATCTCAGCCCAGGAGAGTCGGAGGAAGAAAAAGGAATATGTGGAGTGTCTAGAAAAAAAGTGAGTCCTGCACTGTGTGTCCTGGGCCCAGTCACTGTGACATGGTATAGGCATAGATCGCCCTGTATGTGGCCCTGATCAGCTGTGTATCCTAGTTGTATTGTTAGTGTCTTATCCGTCAGGGTGATCCTTGTATCACCGCAGGCTACTCCCTCTGCGCACCTTCCTCAATGTTTACTACGTCTTGCAGGGTGGAGTCCTTCACATCACAGAACAGTGAGCTATGGAAGAAGGTGGAGACTCTGGAGAACGCCAACAGGTGAGATCCACGTCCGGGGCCCCGTGCAACTACAGCAGCAGATTATGTGCATTTACTGTGCGCGTCACAGCAGGGGTAGAAAGGCCACGGAGTCATCCCATGTGTCAAAGCGGACCCAACCCCTCTCCTGACATGACTGTTGTAGCAAGTGACAGAACGTATTACAATAGAAGATAACACCACTGACCTGTTATTACATCACAGGCTGGATTACAATAGAAGATAACACCACTGACCTGTCATTACATCACAGGCAGGATTACAATAGAAGATAACACCACTGACCTGTTATTACATCACAGGCAGGATTACAATAGAAGATAACACCACTGACCTGTCATTACATCACAGGCTGGATTACAATAGAAGATAACACCACTGACCTGTCATTACATCACAGGCAGGATTACAATGGCAGATAACACCACTGACCTGTTATTACATCACAGGCAGGATTACAATAGAAGATAACACCACTGACCTGTCATTACATCACAGGCAGGATTACAATAGAAGATAACACACCACTGACCTGCCATTACATCACAGGCAGGATTACAATAGAAGATAACACACCACTGACCTGTCATTACATCACAGGCAGGATTACAATAGAAGATAACACCACTGACCTGTCATTACATCACAGGCTGGATTACAATAGAAGATAACACACCACTGACCTGTCATTACATCACAGGCAGGATTACAATAGAAGATAACACCACTGACCTGTCATTACATCACAGGCTGGATTACAATAGAAGATAACACCACTGACCTGTCATTACATCACAGGCAGGATTACAATAGAAGATAACACCACTGACCTGTCATTACATCACAGGCAGGATTACAATGGCAGATAACACCACTGACCTGTCATTACATCACAGGCTGGATTACAATAGAAGATAACACACCACTGACCTGTCATTACATCACAGGCAGGATTACAATAGAAGATAACACCACTGACCTGTCATTACATCACAGGCAGGATTACAATAGAAGATAACACCACTGACCTGTCATTACATCACAGGCAGGATTACAATAGAAGATAACACCACTGACCTGTCATTACATCACAGGCTGGATTACAATAGAAGATAACACACCACTGACCTGTCATTACATCACAGGCAGGATTACAATGGCAGATAACAGGCATATATAGTATAATATACAGCACGCACATGGGAATAGAACTATAAGAAGTGACAGTTCTGTCCTCTCCTGCTCTGTTCAAACCCACCCCCAGTGGCGACTATTGTGCCAAATCCCAGACCACATGTAGAGGCGCCAGAGAGCCACTAATACCCCCCCGAACAATAGTCATCTAAAATAGCATCCGCCATGACCCACTTGGTCCAGTAAACAGTCATCTCCTGGCCTGCGGCGAGTCCCCGCGTTGTATTATTTATTGACCTTGTAGCGCGCTGACAGTAAATGGGGCTTATTTTTATGCAGAACAAACTTTACAGAAGTTTGGAAAATAAGAGGAAAAAATAGCAGACAAATGTTTGCTGGGTGTATTGGGTCATGCTGGAAGACGTATAACCAGCCTTTGTCTCTGAGCGCGGACAGAGCGAGAAAACTGGGCAAGAAAGTGACGTTTGGAGAAAGTGGAAATGTAGCGCCACCTAGTGTTGTCAGATCGCAATGACTGGTTAGGATTCTCTCCTGCACCTTCTTAGTTTTATCAGTTTTTGCTCCGTTTTTTTGTCAGATCCTGAATGGTAAATCTTCAGAGTGTTAGAGAGTGCGTGACTATAGGAGTAACGTGGATGTATTTATAGGGGTGCACCCCATGTCCCCGCTACTACATAGGAGACCAGCAAGACTATAAGGGCTTAGAACAGAACTCCAGCTGATGTGAGACTACAATTCCCAGCATGCACTCTTGCTCAGCTGTTCTCAGAACTCTCACAGAAGAGATCGTAGCATACTGGGAGTTGTAGCTTCACAGCAGCTCAAATGCCAAAGGTTGCTGACCCTGGTGTAGAAGCTTTAGGTTGCCTCCCGGACACAAGGCATGATTTCAGGATTCTGGAAAAGCTGAGTTATTTGATAAGCCTCAGTGAGTTGTTTTCTGTTCTCCAGGTCTCTGCTGCAGCAGTTGCAGAAGCTCCAGGCTCTGGTAACAGGAAAAGTGCCAAGACCCTGCAAACTGGCAGCAACGCAGACAGGAACCTGTCTCATGGTAGGTCCTGTGATCAGCTGACCTGTGACAATATGGTGGCCACCCTCTGTCACCTGTGGAGACTCCTTACTTTTACCTTGTGATACTGAGGATACAATATACTGTATAATGTGTCCTGGGATAGTGTCCAATGCCATGTGCATATACATTTATATATACATATATGTACGTATGTGCCCTGCTGTGTATATCATCTATTCAGGACTCTCCGGAGTGTCTGTGTCACGAGTGTGTTCTGCAGAGTGTCTGCATCACCGACTGTGTTCTCTGGAGTGTCTGCATCACCGACTGTATTCTCTGGAGTGTCTGCATCACCGACTGTATTCTCTGGAGTGTCTGCATCACCGACTGTGTTCTCCAGAATGTCTGTGTCACCGACTGTGTTCTCCAGAATGTCTTCGTCACCGACTGTGTTCTCTGGAGTGTCTGCATCACGACTGTGTTCTCCAGAATGTCTGCGTCACCGACTGTGTTCTCCAGAATGTCTGCGTCACCGTGTTCTCCAGAGTGTCTGCGTCACCGACTGTGTTCTCCAGAATGTCTGCGTCACCGACTGTGTTCTCTGGAGTGTCTGCATCTCCGACTGTGTTCTCCGGAATGTCTGCATCACCGACTGTGTTCTTCAGAATGTCTGCGTCACCGACTGTGTTCTCTGGAGTGTCTGCATCTCCGACTGTGTTCTCCGGAATGTCTGCATCACCGACTGTGTTCTTCAGAATGTCTGTGTCACCGACTGTGTTCTCCAGAGTGTTTTCGTCACCGACTGTGTTCTCCAGAGTGTCTTCGTCACCAACTGTGTTCTCTGGAGTGTCTGCATCTCCGACTGTGTTCTCCAGTGTCTGCATCACCAACTGTGTTCTTCAGAATGTCTACATCACCGACTGTGTTCTCCAGAATGTCTACATCACCGACTGTGTTCTCCGGAGTGTCTACATCACCGACTGTGTTCTCCGGAGTGTCTGCGTCACCGACTGTGCTCTAAAGAGTGTCTGCGTCACCGACTGTGCTCTCCGGAATGTCTGCGTCACCGACTGTGTTCTCTGGAGTGTCTGCATCTCCGACTGTGTTCTCCAGAGTGTCTGCGTCACCGACTGTGTTCTCCAGAATTTCTGTGTCACCGACTGTGTTCTCCAGAGTGTCTTCGTCACCGACTGTATTCTCCAGAGTGTCTTCGTCACCGACTGTGTTCTCTGGAGTGTCTGCATCTCCGACTGTGTTCTCCAGACTGTCTGCATCACCGACTGTGTTCTCCGGAGTGTCTGCATCACCGACTGTGTTCTCCAGAGTGTCTGCATCACCGACTGTGTTCTTCAGAATGTCTACATCACCGACTGTGTTCTCCAGAGTGTCTGCATCACCGACTGCGTTCTCCGGAATGTCTGCGTCACCGACTGTGCTCTAAAGAGTGTCTGCGTCACCGACTGTGCTCTTCGGAATGTCTGCGTCACCGACTGTGCTCTCCAGAGTGTCTTCGTCACCGACTGTATTCTCCAGAGTGTCTTCGTCACCGACTGTGTTCTCTGGAGTGTCTGCATCTCCGACTGTGTTCTCCAGTGTCTGCATCACCGACTGTGTTCTTCAGAATGTCTACATCACCGACTGTGTTCTCCAGAATGTCTACATCACCGACTGTGTTCTCCGGAGTGTCTACATCACCGACTGTGTTCTCTGGAGTGTCTGCATCTCCGACTGTGTTCTCCGGAATGTCTGCATCACCGACTGTGTTCTTCAGAATGTCTGTGTCACCGACTGTGTTCTCCAGAGTGTTTTCGTCACCGACTGTGTTCTCCAGAGTGTCTTCGTCACCGACTGTGTTCTCTGGAGTGTCTGCATCTCCGACTGTGTTCTCCAGTGTCTGCATCACCAACTGTGTTCTTCAGAATGTCTACATCACCGACTGTGTTCTCCAGAATGTCTACATCACCGACTGTGTTCTCCAGAGTGTCTACATCACCGACTGTATTCTCCAGAGTGTCTTCGTCACCGACTGTGTTCTCTGGAGTGTCTGCATCTCCGACTGTGTTCTCCAGACTGTCTGCATCACCGACTGTGTTCTTCAGAATGTCTACATCACCGACTGTGTTCTCCAGAGTGTCTGCATCACCGACTGCGTTCTCCGGAATGTCTGCGTCACCGACTGTGCTCTAAAGAGTGTCTGCGTCACCGACTGTGCTCTTCGGAATGTCTGCGTCACCGACTGTGCTCTCCGGAATGTCTGCGTCACCGACTGTGCTCTCCGGAATGTCTGCGTCACCGACTGCATTCTCCGAAGTGTCTGCATCACCGACTGTGTTTTCCAGAGTGTCTGCGTCACCAACTGTGTTCTCTGGAGTGTCTGTATCACTGACTGTGCTCTCCAGAGTGTCTGTGTCACCGACTGTGTTCTCCAGAGTGTCTGTGTCACCGACCATGCTCTCCAGAATGTCTGTGTCACCGACTGTGCTCTCCAGAGTTTCTGCACATCACTGACCAAGTGTTCAATGGAGTAAGCGCAGAGACAATTAGAATGTTCTCTATGTACCATAGAGTATATACATGTCCAGGACTATGATACTGAATGCTCCGGTCATACACTGTATATTTCTGTGTCACCGACTGTGTTCTCCAGAGTGTCTTCGTCACCGACTGTGTTCTCTGGAGTGTCTGCATCTCTGACTGTGTTCTCCAGACTGTCTGCATCACCGACTGTGTTCTTCAGAATGTCTGTGTCACCGACTGTGTTCTCCAGAGTGTCTGCATCACCGACTGCGTTCTCCGGAATGTCTGCGTCACCGACTGTGCTCTAAAGAGTGTCTGCGTCACCGACTGTGCTCTTCGGAATGTCTGCGTCACCGACTGTGCTCTCCGGAATGTCTGCGTCACCGACTGTGCTCTCCGGAATGTCTGCGTCACCGACTGCATTCTCCGAAGTGTCTGCATCACCGACTGTGTTTTCCAGAGTGTCTGCGTCACCAACTGTGTTCTCTGGAGTGTCTGTATCACTGACTGTGCTCTCCAGAGTGTCTGTGTCACCGACTGTGTTCTCCAGAGTGTCTGTGTCACCGACCATGCTCTCCAGAATGTCTGTGTCACCGACTGTGCTCTCCAGAGTTTCTGCACATCACTGACCAAGTGTTCAATGGAGTAAGCGCAGAGACAATTAGAATGTTCTCTATGTACCATAGAGTATATACATGTCCAGGACTATGATACTGAATGCTCCGGTCATACACTGTATATTTCTGTGTCACCGACTGTGTTCTCCAGAGTGTCTTCGTCACCGACTGTGTTCTCTGGAGTGTCTGCATCTCTGACTGTGTTCTCCAGACTGTCTGCATCACCGACTGTGTTCTTCAGAATGTCTGTGTCACCGACTGTGTTCTCCGGAGTGTCTGCATCACCGACTGTGCTCTAAAGAGTGTCTGCGTCACCGACTGTGCTCTTCGGAATGTCTGCGTCACCGACTGCATTCTCCGAAGTGTCTGCATCACCGACTGTGTTTTCCAGAGTGTCTGTGTCACCGACTGTGTTCTCCAGAGTGTCTGTGTCACCGACTGTGCTCTCCAGAGTGTCTGTGTCACCGACTGTGTTCTCCAGAGTGTCTGTGTCACCGACTGTGCTCTCCAGAATGTCTGTGTCACCGACTGTGCTCTCCAGAGTTTCTGCACATCACTGACCAAGTGTTCAATGGAGTAAGCGCAGAGACAATTGGAATGTTCTCTATGTACCATAGAGTATATACATGTCCAGGACTATGATACTGAATGCTCCGGTCATACACTGTATAGTGGCTGCAGTTGGTATTGCAGCTCAGCCCATCCACTTGACTGGGACTGAGTCCTGATCAGGCCGTGTGACTGACTAATGTGATGTCACTGGCCTGAGAAGAAAATGTGGAAGTCAATATCCTAGTCCCAGACAACACTACAAAGTGGGTGCCTACATGATACTCAGAGTCTATGGGTCCGCCTTTGGGTCTGCTCCTCCCCATACGCCTGTGCGGTGGTCCCTTCGAGCTCTTCAGAGGGTCTGTGCCACTTACTTACTGCCATAGACTGATCCTCCATGTTGATATCCATCATTGTCTGCTATGTGCCATGTCTGGGGCAGGTGAAGCCCGGCTACCACCACACTGACTGAGGCGTCTCCATTACTTGTCTTCTTCTCCTTCACCTTCACCACCTGTTTTTGAGTTTTTCACAAAGTCGACCATACAGGGCCATATGAATCTGTGGCCAGATCAGCGACCTTCAGCACTACAACTCCCAGCATGCTCCGGTCACTTCTCTGGGTGTTCTGAGGATGCTGGGAGATGTCGTTTCCTGACACACAGATTCCAGCTGTCTGACAACCGTATGGCTGGCGGTGCTTTATACTCGCAGCTCCCTATGGTTTGGTGTATTACTCCCTTCCATTAGATTTCTGTTGGTAGTGGGTGGGGCTTAGGTCTGTGCTCTGTGTGTCACATTGTGCATCCCTGGCTGTATTTGCTTTGTATGCATGTGTATTTGTGGCTGCCTCTGGTGCTTTCCCTCTCTCTGTCTTTCTCGGCCTTGTTTTGTGGGTTTATGGTTGTCAGAGTTGCGTTACCTCTACACTAACATTGCACGCCGTCTCGCTGACATCTCTCTCCTCTCTGCAGGTTGTCGTACTGTGTTTTATTCTTGCCTTTGGCTCCATGATTCCGTCCTTCCCGGAGTTCTCTTCGGGGTCTCAGACAGTGAAGTCAGCCCCTCTTTTGGCACCTGACCTGTATACCCTCAGCCAGAGTAAGGCACCGATATCAGCAAACATCTTTTACTTCCTATCTTCTTAAAGGGGCGGTCCCACTTTAGCACCTTGTCACCTGTCCACCGGCTCCATCATCCTCCGCCCCTGTATGAATTGGGTAGTGCTCAGACATGTGCATTGTGTCTCCATTCGGGGTGGGGGGGTGACCTGTATATGTAAATGCTCTCATATACGTGTCATAAGGGGGGGCCAGAAACAAACACCAGTCTTATACATTCCTTCCACCTTGCCCGGTCTGGAGTAGCTGATACCTGGGAACAATAGAGAGGGTTTCTTAAGGCGTCTCCTCCTCCAGCCTGGCCATGGCCTCTTAGTAAATCAGTCCGGAGCTGGCGGAGACGCAGAACGAAACGAACGTGCACCAAAAATGCCCTTTCATAGATGGGTTAGTAACCCCTCCCCCCCCTCCTTGCGCATCCGCCTCCTTTTATTCTCCATGAAATCCCAATTTTGCAGCATTTTCTTACATGTCTGCATTGTGCGGTTCCTCTGTTATTCCTCCTACAAATGTATAAAATAAGTGGGGGCGTGTCCATACACTGACTGCACTGATTGGACAATGTCAGAGTGTATGCAGGGACACGCCCCCTACTGGTAACACCCACTTGTCCATTATTTCCAGGAGGAATGGCTGAGTTATCAGAGGGCTCCAGGATGAGTTCATGGGTAGTGCAGTTATATTCTGGTGTCAGGAGAGGCGGCGGGTCTTTAGGGGTCTCCTTCATTATAAAACTCCTTCTACTTTTCCATCAGAGATATAAATCGTCCTGTCAGAGCTTGTAAATCTCACACAAAATACTTGAATTGGGTTGAAAAGCATGGAAATGAAATGACGGTCCCTTCCAGCTATTAATCTTACAGATGTCTGATGAGTCCTCTTGTCACCCCCCTCAGTCTGGGACAATTAAAGGGATCTGCAACATGAAGCATGGCCACTATACAATGTCCAGCGCTGTGCTAGGTATATACTAAAGAATTACCTTTAATTACAACTTACTGAGCACAACGCCATACATTGTATAGTGGCTTTCCTTGGTATTGCAGGACAGCCCCATTCATTTGAATCCTAGTCCTAGACATCTCCTTAGATGAAGCAAGGAGTGTGTCTCTGGAGGACCCAGCAGGTCAGTGCATTGCAAGGACAGTCCATTGTGCACTGTGTAATCCTCTATGTCCCCTGTGGTGGCGCTGCAGAGAAATCCCACACTTGACCCAGATGACAGGTGATCGCTGGCGGTGCAGGACGGTGTACGCTGGTGTGACTGCCCGTATTATAGCATGGCACTACAGGAGAGTCAGTGAGGGGCTGGTAAAGGCGGCAGGCTATCCAGGTGCTGTGCACATGTGTGCGAGCTCGCAGGCGCCATCATCTGCTATAGGGGCACATGTGATCAGGTTGACATTGATGTATCCTATAGAAGTGTCCGTCTAATTTATGGCCCGAACTTCTAACAGTACGACATGAAAGCGCAGATATAAGGATTCCAGGTAGATGTTATGTAAGAAAGACTTTCATGTCAGACGCTCAGAGCCATAAAGGGTGGTGGATGAAGCCGAGGGGTTAAGGCCTTAAGGGCGTCATGTTCTTTATTAAAGGGGTTTCTGGGATGATAGACCATCAATATGTGATTGTGGGTCTGACACAGGGGACCGCCACAGATCAGCACTAGGATTCGAGTTACAGCCTCTTCACTACTTAGCAGACACAGCGCCACACATTGTATAGTGGCTGTGCTTGGTATTGCAGCTCAGCTCCAGTCACTTGGAGGAGACTGAGTTGTTGCTATACCTAAGACTAATGAACATGATGTGGCTGCAATGCTCATGAACTCTGTGGCCTCTTTAGATAGCTGATCTATGGGGGGTCCTGGGGGTCCGACCATAACTCATCACATATTAGTGACCGCCCCTATTCATATGGAATTCACAGAAAACAACTTTAGGCAAAAACCACAACGAATTCCATCCACACACTGCAAAGAAATACGCACAACGGAAACGCCGCGATTTACAAAACAGGTCACTTATACCTATGGCTATGCTGGCGGTCTCCCTATAGCTATAATGGAAGCAGAAAGCAGCCCCGTATGTGGAGCCTTAATGGGATGTTCCTAGAATTGGGACAGGTGATACGTGTCTGACTAGGGTGGTCTCATGGATCCTGCGCCCCCCATGTGAATGGAGCCATGTCTGTCACTACCAGTCCATGTACAGGCTATGAGTAGGGGGTTTGGTGATCTCCGGCAGCCCCATGGAGACTGAATGGAGCCGGAGGACCCCACTCTCATGGATGGCGGGGGTCCCAGAAGTCGGACTGGTCTGACATTTATCACCTATCCTGTGGACAGAACATGAAGATCCTGAGATAAGAGACATCTCAGTAATGTGCGTCTTGTTTTTTTCTAGTCCGCTCCCGAAGCCTCTTGTCCTACGATGAAGGAGCTGGAATTTCAGCAGAGGATCCCACCACAGATTTGGGAGACCTCAGACAATGGTCCCCTGACGCAGCATCTCTCACCAAGCATCTCGAAAACACGGCTCACGAAAGGGACAAGTACCATGGACCGACAGACCGGAAGAACCAGACATATGGAAGACTCACACGGCAGGAAGAGGGGTGAGTAGTCAGAGGTGTCTTAGAGGTTGTCGGGGTTGTCAGGTGCCTTACAATATCTCGTATGTCACTCACTTCATGGCTATATTATTCTCTAATGGGGTCTATAGGAGCACGATGTCTCCGTGTCTTTTTAGGCCCCATTGTGGTGGCCCTGTTAAGGATATGCTCTAGCGCCACCTTCTGGATGGTGGATCCTGTGGATCACTGCATGGTCTTCCTGACACCTACTGCCACAATCTGGGATTAGACAGCTCCAGCTCCTAGAAAGGAAAGAGGGGCAGACGGTGGGGAGATGTACGAACCCGTCTAGTCCCGATTTCTGGTCTAGATGTGGCCCGCCTCTCTGGCCCTGTTTGTGCTCAGAATATGGTGACTTACAGCGACGACACCCGGCCATGACTGTCATAGACTTCATTACTGGCCCTGGGGCTGGAGCCTCTTAATAATTCGCACACGTCATGTGACATAAGACTGCTATACAAAACGTCAGTCTTAATAAATCCCCCCCCCCCGTGTTGCGTGTACCCGCCCCTCCTCCATTGTGGATACAAAGGTTTGGAGAAGAGCTTTTCCGACCCCTCATTGGTAGGAGACCTACAATGGGCAGAATCCTTCATACATCAGTCCCATATGTTTGCAAATATTTCTCAGCTCCTTCTCCCAACACCCAGGAGTTGTCCCAATTTCTTAAGAATTCTGGGCTCAGGTCAGGCGAGATTCTGTGTCCTCAGGCTGCTCGATGTGAATGTGCGACAACTTGTCTTATGTGATAACTTCACTGCTGACTGCGACCTTTTCTCTTTTGCAGGGGCCGAAGTGCTGAGTTCTTGTAGAGTTGGGGGCAAAGGGAGAGGGATGGAAAGCTGAGCACTATACGCGGGCGGAGCAGGAGGAGAATCGCCAGCGCTGGGATCTCTGGAATCAGAGACTAAAACATGACGGTGATCCCAGCGCACAATCTCAACCCCCCTCTACAGATTCACCATGGCGTCACCCGAATGTGTGCAGAGACTTTGTCCACAACTGCCCTCCTTGTGCCCCGGGGCCGAGGGCGGACAGACTCCTCCGTCCGGACCCCTCATGTGGATGCCACCTGCCATCTTGCACTATAAGGAAGCCGATTCTCCTGACTCCTTCATAAGACTTTATGGAAGGCGAATCCTCTTCTTACAGTCAATAATCCCATCTCTTGCCAGGAACAGACTTTGTAGCTGTCGACGACAGAATCATTGCCTGCTCTGCCCAGAACTTCTCTGGCCTGGATCCTTCTCGCTGGCCCCTGCGGCCCCTCTGTCCTTGTACAGAACACACCTGGATCTCTGGAGAAGATTTAGTTAATGCAAGCTTTGTACGCGCGGATACAGATTTATACGCTGCTGCCGCTGCTTCTTCTCATCTCCGCTCTCTGCAGGCTTCAGTCAAGCAAAATAATAAAAAAAAAAAAAAAAAAAACAATAGCATCAGCAGTTCGTCTCCGGTGTGAGTCACTGGGAGGGGAGGGGGCCACAAAAACAGGGCAGGGGAAGAGTGCAAACAGGGAGGTGAAAGCTCAGCAACACAGAGGCTGCATAATACATGGAGGTAGAGCGCCTGCAGTCAGCGAGGGGTTAATCAGTCAGATGTTTGCAGACATGGAAAAGTCAGTGAGCAGAGACTCCAGTAATTCCTGCCGCTGACAGATCACATTCACCTAATGAGATCAAGCATCGCCTCACCGACTGCAGGAGCAGCAGCCTCTCCCACTACTGGGGGTCCGCAGGATTAATAATACAACTCTAAATAATACCGTACTGACCGTGCAACACAATCCTGGACCAATAGATGGTGCTGAGTGCGGCAATAACAAGACTGTACAGGCATAATGTCAGCAGAACTGATAGACTGTACAGGAAGTAGCTGTGCTGAAATAATACCAACATAACACTGCTATACTGTGCTAAGAATACCAATATAACACTGCTATACTGTGCTAATAATACCAATATAATACTGCTATACTGTGCTCAAATAATACTAATATAATACTGTTATACTGTGCTAATAATACCAACATAACACTGCTATACTGTGCTAATAATACCAATATAATACTGCTATACTGTGCTAATAATACCAATATAATACCGCTATACTGTGCTAATAATACCAATATAATACTGCTATACTGTGCTAATAATACCAACATAACACTGCTATACTGTGCTAATAATACCAATATAATACTGCTATACTGTGCTGAAATAATACCAATATAACACTGCTATACTGTGCTAAGAATACCAATATAATACTGCTATACTGTGCTAATAATACCAATATAACACTGCTATACTGTGCTGAAATAATACCAATATAACACTGCTATACTGTGCTAAGAATACCAATATAACACTGCTATACTGTGCTAATAATACCAATATAACACTGCTATGCTGTGCTCAAATAATACTAATATAATACTGCTATACTGTGCTAATAATACTAATATAATACTGTTATACTGTGCTAATAATCCCACCATACAGTGCTGAATTAATACTAATATAACACCGCTTTACTGTGCTAATAATACCAATATAATACTGCTATACTCTGCTAATAATACCAATATAATACTGCTATACTGTGCTAATAATACCAATATAATACTGCTATACTGTGCTAATAATACCAATATAACACTGCTATGCTGTGCTCAAATAATACTAATATAATACTGCTATACTGTGCTAATAATACTAATATAATACTGTTATACTGTGCTAATAATCCCACCATACAGTGCTGAATTAATACTAATATAACACCGCTATACTGTGCTAATAATACCAATATAATACTGCTATACTGTGCTAATAATACCAATATAATACCGCTATACTGTGCTAATATTACCAATATAATACTGCTATACTGTGCTAATAATACCAATATAATACTGCTATACTGTGCTGAAATAATACCAATATAACATCGCTATACTCTGCTAATAATACTAATATAATACCGCTATACTGTGCTAATAATACCAATATAATACCGCTATACTGTGCCGAAATAATACCAATATAACACTGCTATACTGTGCTAATAATACCAATATAATACCGCTATACTGTGCTAATAATACTAATATAATACCGCTATACTGTGCTGAAATAATACCAATATAATACCGCTATACTGTGCTAATAATACCAATATAATACCGCTATACTGTGCTAATATTACCAATATAATACCGCTATACTGTGCTAATACCAATATAATACCGCTATACTGTGCTAATATTACCAATATAACACTGTTATACTGTGCTAATACCAATATAATACCGCTATGCTGTGCTAATATTACCAATAACACTTCTATACTGTGCTAATATTACCAATATAATACTGCTATACTGTGCTAATATTACCAATATAATACCGCTATACTGTGCTGAAATAATACCAATATAATACCTCTATACTGTGCTGAAATAATACCAATATAATACTGCTATACTGTGCTAATAATACCAATATAACACTGCTATACTGTGCTAATACCATTATAACACCGCTATACTGTGCTAATAATACCAATATAATACTACTATACTGTGCTAATAATACCAATATAACACTGCTATACTGTGCTAATAATACCAATATAATGCCGCTATACTGTGCTAATACCAATATAATACCTCTATACTGTGCTAATACCAATATAACACCTCTATACTGTGCTAATAATACCAATATAATACTGCTATACTGAGCTAATAATACCAATATATCACCTCTACACTGTGCTAATACCAATATAATACCGCTACACTGTGCTAATAATACCAATAGAATACCGCTATACTGTGCTAATAATACCAATATAACACTGCTATACTGTGCTGAAATAATACTACTATAACACCCCTATACTGTGCTAATAATACCAATATAACACCGCTATACTGAGCAAACATAATACCATCATATAGTGCTCAAATAATACCACCGTAATGGGCTAAAATACCACCTTACAGTGGTCAAATAATAACAACGTGGAGCATTCAAATAATTCTACCATATAACTTTGAGGTTCCATGTGGTAGCGGTATTACATATTACAGCAGACCTCATTAGTTACTACGGGCAGGGCCTCACTGCTATGATCCCTATGTAAAGCGCTGCGGAATATGTTGGCGCTATAAATAAAATGCATTATTGTATAAATCTTCTATATTCGGTGTGGACGGGCCGGCTCTAAACTTCAGATCTCCAGATGGTTTATTGTAATAATTCTGCTGTGTAAGGTGTAGAAAACCGACATGAAGTCCCAAATATTCACCGCATGTAATTACCGATACTGAAGCTTTCCCTATGGAGCGCTCTATAATATAATATACTGCCTCCTGGTGACAATATGGCGTTACTACAGCTCAATAACATTGACAGGCAGAATAGTGAACTATTATCACCTACCGAGCGCTCTAATTATTATCACCTACCGAGCGCTCTAATTATTATCACCTACCGAGCGCTCTAATTATTATCACCTACCGAGCGCTCTAATTATTATCACCTACCGAGCGCTCTAATTATTATCACCTACCGAGCGCTCTATTATCACCTACCGAGCGCTCTAATTATTATCACCTACCAAGCGCTCTAATTATCACATACCGAGCGCTCTAATTATTCTCACCTACCGAGCGCTCTAATTATTATCACCTACCGAGCGCTCTAATTGTTATCACGTACCGAGCACTCTAATTATTATCACCTACCGAGCGCTCTAATTATTATCACCTACCGAGCGCTCTAATTATTATCACCTACCAAGCGCTCTAATTATCACATACCGAGCGCTCTAATTATTCTCACCTACCGAGCGCTCTAATTATTATCACCTACCGAGCGCTCTAATTGTTATCACATACCGAGCACTCTAATTATTATCACCTACCGAGCGCTCTAATTATTATCACCTACCGAGCGCTCTAATTATTATCACCTATCGAGCGCTCTAATTGTTATCATATGCTGTGTACATGTGGTGCATATTTGGCACAAGGCCCCTAGGAGGCGTCACTTTGCTCCTTCTGCGCCTCCCCTGACATGTTTTGTATAACAGGGTGCGCGGGGCTGGAGTTTGTGCTGGGGCTGGGGTTGGGGCTGGGTCTGGGGTTCGGGCGCTGACACCTTGGTCTGACAAACTCACTATAACTCGTGTGAGAGAGCTGAAGTCCTGGCACAGGGAGCGACTGGAGCCTCTTAATAATTCAGGCGCACATTATATCCCACACCACAAACCTAGCGCAAGCTTTACGTGAAATCTCCAATAGTTTGTGACTGGCAGAGATTGCCATCTGATCCACGGGGCTTGGTCCTGATGCACGAGTCTTGATCCTGATGCACTAGGCTTGGTCCTGATCCACGAGGCTTGGCTCTGATCCACTAGGCTTGGCTCTGATGCACTAGGCTTGGCCCTGATCCACGAGGCTTGGCCCTGATCCACTAGGCTTGGCTCTGATGCACTAGGCTTGGCTCTGATGCACTAGGCTTGGCTCTGATGCACTAGGCTTGGCTCTGATCCACTAGGCTTGGCTCTGATCCACTAGGCTTGGCCCTGATCCACTAGGCTTGGCTCTGATCCACTAGGCTTGGCCCTGATGCACTAGGCTTGGCTCTGATGCACTAGGCTTGGTCCTGATGCACGAGGCTTGGCTCTGATCCACTAGGCTTGGCTCTGATGCACTAGGCTTGGCTCTGATGCACTAGGCTTGGCTCTGATGCACTAGGCTTGGCTCTGATGCACTAGGCTTGGCCCTGATCCACGAGGCTTGGCCCTGATCCACGAGGCTCGGCCCTGATCCACGAGGCTCGGCCCTGATCCACGAGGCTCGGTCCTGATCCACGAGGCTCGGTCCTGATCCACGAGGCTCGGTCCTGATCCACGAGGCTCGGTCCTGATGCACTAGGCTCGGTCCTGATGCACTAGGCTCGGTCCTGATGCACTAGGCTCGGTCCTGATGCACTAGGCTCGGTCCTGATCCACGAGGCTCGGTTTTGATCCACGAGGCTCGGTCCTGATCCACCCTGATTTAACTCTTCCCTTCCTGCACTATATCCAGTGTATTACAACCCCCCGGCTGTGTGTGCGGTCTCACCTCCTGGCAGTGCAGGGTTAATGACAGTCTCTAAGGTGACACGGTGCACATTATTATATTAGCAGGTCTCCTCCTCCTCCCTCCACAGGGCACATAGGCTGGCGCACTGACTGCGCTGTCACATAGACTCTCACCCACCCTGTCGCTCTCCTTCTCCATTCACTCCTCTTTTTCGCACTTGCCTGCCGCTCTGTCTCTACATCCAGACGTCTCTGTGACAGCCATCAACTTAGTCTTGACTTTGCCATCTTGCATTGCACTTGCACCCCTCCCGTATGCTCCTGCATTGCCTCTAGTGCACACATCTCTATCCCTCCTTTCCTTATATGAGCTTTCTCTCCACCTCCCCCTTTCCTTCTTTCTCTCCCCCTTCCTCCTTCCCTCCATTCTCCGGTGTGTATACTTCTCCTTCCTCCGATATACATTGTATCGTTCCTTCTTCCACCTGTTATTCCTGTATCCAGTCCTGCTGATAACTTCCTTATTGATTTGTATCCTTGCTCGCTCTCTGACTCCATCGTCTTTTCCTCCTCTGCCTCCTTCCAGCAGATTTTCCTTCTCACTTCTTCTTTCTTCCCTTTTTCCCTGGCTGAACTTCCTGCCATCCTTAAAGGTAAACCCTAGAATGGCAGAGGGAGGGCATGAGCAGCGGAGATTAGGGGATGGACGGGTATCCAACCTCCATGGGGTGGATGAGGAAGAGGAGATGAGAGCCGGCACTTCTACCATGGCACAGGGAAGTCCTGACAACCTGCTGCCGCTTTACATGAAGAAGCAGCTGTCTTATAGGTGAGTGACGGCCTTTCTATAGGTGAGCCATCTGCAAACCTTCTCTCATATAGACTTACATATAACTAGAAACGCCAGAGATGTAGCAGAGCTGGTTTAGGTGTCAGAAAGCAATACCTGAGCTTGTTGTGGGTCGGCTGGCCATAAGCACAGAACACTTGTCGCCATGGAGGGGGTGAAGGTTAATGGTGGCGATTCCTCTAACTCTCATCCCCATAGAGCAGGGTCGGCAACCTTCAGCCCTCCATCTGTTGTCCAACTACAACTCCCAGCATGGAAACTCACTTTGCTTTTCCTGGGCCTGCTGGGCTGTGTAGTTCTCACCAGCTGGAGCCCTACCCTAGAACATGATCCCAAACTTGTAGGTCTCTAGTGGTTACTAAACGACAACTGCTGGTATATAATCACAGCCATACGCTCTTAGGGCATGCTGGGAGTTGTAGTTTTACAACAGCTGGAGCCCCTATAAGGAGGAGATTGCCGTATTACATATTAATATCACTGGGCAATCTCTCGTCTTTATTATCACACTGCACAGCCCCATTGACCACATCGGCTCTGCTACATCTGCTGGGATCCTGTTTATTTCCAATATGTATAATTCTCACTCAATCCCGGCCATGTAAATGACGTTCTCGTTCAGTGAGCAGATCCCACCGTGCACCGACCACCTGACAACCCCGGCTATAGGATTCATTCATCTGTCCTGGGGCAAGACGACGGCTGAGGCCCCACAAACTGCTGCGGCTGTGCCAGGGAGGGGTGAGGGCAAACGTCTTATGTGCAGGGTCTACTGAGACCCCCGAAAGCATCTGATGGCCGTACCTGTGATCCCATGTAGGGGGGCCGGGGTTACAGAAATAGCCAGGAGTCTATTAGACTTAAAGGGGTTTCCCATGAACATAACCAATAGAAATCTGCAGACAATTAAAAGATAAACTTTTTAGCAAATGTAAATAAATCCTTTTGTTTCAAAATTTTACAGATTTCCTCTAATCATCTTAGTGGTGACCGTCTGGTGTCTGTATCGGCTACCAATGGGACTTGTCAGAAACCCCATGTCCTTACTGTGACACTGTATTGTGGCATTATATGGCACTATTATATATGGAGTACAGGGCAGTATTATATATGGAGTATAGGGCAGTATTATATATGGAGTATAGGGCAGTATTATGCGGGCGCTATGTGATCCACTTTCTGACACTGTATTAGATGGCAGTATTATATATGGAGTATAGGGCAGTATTATATGGGCACTGTGTGATCCCCTTTGTGACACTGTATTAGATGGCAGTATTATATATGGAGTATAGGGCAGTATTATGCGGGCGCTATGTGATCCACTTTCTGACACTGTATTAGATGGCAGTATTATATATGGAGTATAGGGCAGTATTATGTGGGCACTGTGTGATCCCCTTTCTGACACTGTATTAGATGGCAGTATTATATATGGAGTATAGGGCAGTATTATGTGGGCACTGTGTGATCCCCTTTGTGACACTGTATTAGATGGCAGTATTATATATGGAGTATAGGGCAGTATTATGCGGGCGCTATGTGATCCACTTTCTGACACTGTATTAGATGGCAGTATTATATATGGAGTATAGGGCAGTATTATATGGGCACTGTGTGATCCCCTTTGTGACACTGTATTAGATGGCAGTATTATATATGAAGTATAGGGCAGTATTATATGGGCACTGTGTGATCCACTTTCTGACACTGTATTAGATGGCAGTATTATATATGAAGTATAGGGCAGTATTATGCGGGCACTGTGCTCCCCTTTGTGACACTGTATTAGATGGCAGTATTATATGGGCACTGTGATCCCCTTTGTGACACTGTATTATATGGCAGTATTATATATGGAGTATAGGGCAGTATTATGCGGGCACTGTGATCCACTTTGTGACACTGTATTAGATGGCAGTATTATATATGGAGTATAGGGCAGTATTATGAGGGCACTGTGATCCCCTTTGTGACACTGTATTATATGGCAGTATTATATATGGAGTATAGGGCAGTATTATGCGGGCACTGTGATCCACTTTGTGACACTGTATTATATGGCAGTATTATATATGAAGTATAGGGCAGTATTATGTGGGCACTGTGTGATCCACTTTGTGACACTGTATTATATGGCAGTATTATATATGGAGTATAGGGCAGTATTATGCGGGCACTGTGATCCACTTTGTGACACTGTATTATATGGCAGTATTATATATGAAGTATAGGGCAGTATTATGTGGGCACTGTGTGATCCACTTTGTGACACTGTATTATATGGCAGTATTATATATGAAGTATAGGGCAGTATTATGTGGGCACTGTGTGATCCACTTTGTGACACTATTATATGGCAGTATTATATATGAAGTATAGGGCAGTATTATGCGGGCACTGTGTGATCCACTTTGTGACACTGTATTATATGGCAGTATTATATATGAAGTATAGGGCAGTATTATGTGGGCACTGTGTGATCCACTTTGTGACACTGTATTATATGGCAGTATTATATATGAAGTATAGGGCAGTATTATGTGGGCACTGTGTGATCCACTTTGTGACACTATTATATGGCAGTATTATATATGAAGTATAGGGCAGTATTATGCGGGCACTGTGATCCCCTTTGTGACACTATTATATGGCATTGTTATTAGAGCAATCTTAAACCCTAATTTCCATCCTCTTGAGCAGCTAAAGGGTGCGCTTGTTCTCTCTGCATGGATACCTCTGCACAATGCCGCTTACATGGCTGTGTACACACACTTCGGGGGCTATGCTTTAGCTAAGAAGGCTTAGACGCACAATACAAGATTGACTTGGCTTTGCCAGGCTCCTGCCGTGTTAATAACCTGTAAGTGTGCTTAACATCTTTGTATAGACCCCGCTGTCAGCGGCACTATTACACCAAGCCATGTGTGCCCTGACGAACGCTGCACTCACATCCCTATCTAGAAGGAAAAGTTACTTGTCGATTACCAAACAACAATCAGCTCTTAATTATAGCCGGAATCTTTTATTCTCGAGCCGCCTGTCACTGCTAGTTGTGTGGAGTCCGTCAGTCTTGTATCTGCCAGTGTGTGATATACAAGAAAACCAAAAGAGCCAATAAATACAAGGACTGGAGTCGTGTTATATCAGGCAGCCTCATGGCAGGGGCACATGGGGTAACACCATTCTAACCTACAACCCCAAGGGTGCAAACTGGTGCAGTGATGGGCGGTACGAAAGCGCAACTGCAGACACCTAAAGTAGCCTCCTGGGGGTCTGATAAAAGGGTCTTGTGCTCCACTCAGTGGGGGCTTTGTATAAGGGTGGGGCTTAGTTCTGAAAATTTCCCATAAAGGGTGGCCATTGTGATGATAGCAATGTTTACGGTTTTATCCCAGGGCTCCACAACAGTCACAGTAAAGCCATCTTGGTCAGATCACTGCTACTCTTCTCCCATCATGAATCATTGTGGACCCCCATTGGTCCCAGTAAACCCCCAACTTTGCTACGACAGGTGATATGATTGGTCGAGGAGTCCTAGGTGACCGCTGCGATGATAATGACGACATGAGGAGGTCCATCAGACGGACTGGACAGAGGCCTCCATGTAGGAAGAGCTTTGTGTCGGTGTCAGAGCGGGTCCATGTGTTCTCTTCCTCTTCTGTCGCTTTCTCCATTTCTTATCTTGTATCCTAGTTATGAGGACTGAGCAGCCGCTCGCTAATCTAATTCATTATCAGCCTCATAAAAGGACAAGTCCAATGTTTATCTTCTCTTCGGCGTCCAGGGCCAGTGCTAAAGGATCAGCTCAAGCTTTGAGCATCATTCACACACGCTAAAGAAGCCCAGGCATGGATATGATGCAGCAGAAGCAATTACTAGAATAATGTAGAGGCTCTCGGGGGGTTGTGCACGTCTCGCGTAGACCTGTGCATGTCATATTATGGCTCGTCTGCCATCCCTGGCTTCCTCTATGATATAGTTCCCCTCGTACAGCCGACATGGGTCATATGTAAGGGCAGGCAGTGATCGCTCCGTGACACAGAACTGTTGCCCCCTACTGCAGAGTGTCAGTATACGTTATGTATCGCAGCTTCAGTCCGTCTCGCCTGCCTCCTGCTTGTCATAGGTTTCTTTGTATCAGCTCTTAAAAGCAGAAGACAATAAGAGCAGTGAATAGCTATATCTGCTGGAAATACACCGGACATTCTGCACACAGCACACGCAGCTGGCAGAGATAGTTAGCATAGGTCGGGGGAGTTTTATAACTCTGCATATATAATAGTAGGGATACACCTATTATAGCACAACTAGTCTTTTATATAGGGCAGAAAATGTCTTGAGCAGCAATTTATGAAGTAGACCAATAGGCGGCGCTGTCTCAGTTCTGTTGTCTATTAAACCTCCTGTGGCTGTTAGTATTAGATGATAACCATGTGTCCGTAGCAAACCATATAGGTTATGGGAAATGCAACCATAACCTATTTATTATTGTGGTATGGATCACCCTGAGACAACAAATGCCGATGCCGGTGTGTTAGCTGTGATTGGTTGGTGCACGGAGCCTGCTAGACTGAAGAGCTAACACACCCAGAGCCAAGGCAGTGCCCGCTACTGGATCCACGCCACACCAGGGATTACCTACCTTTTACCATTCTATTCTAGTATCAACCACGTCATAGATGATGTCATGCTATAGTTCACAGGAAGTTCTGCACACAGGGAAGCCTGACATCCTGTCTACAGAGGACTGGTGGTCAGACTATAGATCACATGACAGAGCTGCCCATAATGAAAGGGCTCCACGTTTATGGATGGAACTGAGCTGGGATGAAACACATGACGCTGTTAGAGTATTGCCGGTAAGTTAGGCAGCGCTAGGTTTTATACAGTCAGCCTGGATTATTATATGCTCATATATGCTGCGATATCTAATATTATTACATTTGCTCTGCGATATCTAATATTATTACATGGGCACTTCTATATCTAATATTATTACATGGGCACTGCTATATCTAATATTATTACATGGGCACTGCTATATCTAATATTATTACATGGCCACTGCTATATCTAATATTATTACATGGCCACTGCTATATCTAATATTATTACATGGCCACTGCTATATCTAATATTATTACATGGCCACTGCGATATCTAATATTATTACATGAGCTCTGCTATATCTAATATTATTACATGAGCTCTGCTATATCTAATATTATAACATGGCCACTGCTATATCTAATATTATTACATTTGCTCTGCGATATCTAATATTATTACATGGGCACTTCTATATCTAATATTATTACATGGGCACTGCTATATCTAATATTATTACATGGGCACTGCTATATCTAATATTATTACATGGCCACTGCTATATCTAATATTATTACATGGCCACTGCTATATCTAATATTATTACATGGCCACTGCTATATCTAATATTATTACATGGCCACTGCTATATCTAATATTATTACATGGCCACTGCGATATCTAATATTATTACATGAGCTCTGCTATATCTAATATTATTACATGAGCTCTGCTATATCTAATATTATAACATGGCCACTGCTATATCTAATATTATTACATGGGCACTGCGATATCTAATATTATTACATGGGCTCTGCTATATCTAATATTATTACATGGGCTCTGCTATATCTAATATTATTACATGGACACTGCTATATCTAATATTATTACATGGGCTCTGTTATATCTAATATTATTACATGAGCTCTGCTATATATAATATTATTACATGGCCACTGCTATATCTAATATTATTACATGGGTACTGCTATATCTAATATTATTACATGGGCACTGCTATATCTAATATTATTACATGGGCTCTGTTATATCTAATATTATTACATGGGCACTGCTATATCTAATATTATTACATGGCCACTGCTATATCTAATATTATTACATGGCCACTGCTATATCTACTATTATTACAAGGCCACTGCTATATCTACTATTATTACATGGCCACTGCGATATCTAATATTATTACATGAGCTCTGCTATATCTAATATTATTACATGGCCACTGCTATATCTAATATTATTACATGGGCACTGCTATATCTAATATTATTACATGGGCACTGCTATATCTAATATTATTACATGGGCTCTGCTATATCTAATATTATGACATGGCCACTGCTATATCTAATATTATGACATGGCCACTGCTATATCTAATATTATTACATGGGCTCTGCTATATCTAATATTATTACATGGGCACTGCTATATCTAATATTATTACATGGGCACTGCTATATCTAATATTATTACATGGGCTCTGCTATATCTAATATTATGACATGGCCACTGCTATATCTAATATTATTACATGAGCTCTGCTATATCTAATATTATTACATGGCCACTGCTATATCTACTATTATTACATGGCCACTGCTATATCTACTATTATTACATGGCCACTGCGATATCTAATATTATTACATGGCCACTGCTATATCTAATATTATTACATGGGCTCTGCTATATCTAATATTATTACATGGGCACTGCTATATCTAATATTATTACATGGGCTCTGCTATATCTAATATTATTACATGGGCACTGCTATATCTAATATTATTACATGGCCACTGCTATATCTAATATTATTACATGGCCACTGCTATATCTAATATTATTACATGGGCACTGCTATATCTAATATTATTACATGGGCTCTGCTATATCTAATATTATTACATGGGCACTGCTATATCTAATATTATTACATGGCCACTGCTATATCTAATATTATTACATGGGCTCTGCTATATCTAATATTATTACATGGACACTGCTATATCTAATATTATTACATGGGCTCTGCTATATCTAATATTATTACATGGGCAGTGCGATATCTAATATTATTATATGGGCAGTGCTATGTGGTATAGTGACAGAAGTGTTAATATTATATTACTTGGTATTATTACATGGCCATTATCATGTTTGATATTACTATAGTATATTGTCACTGGTACATCTTATATAGGCAGACAGGCTTTGTCAAGGGACAGAGTCCCGATTACTCACTGGACAGACGAGTGACATGGACGTGAATCCAGATGGAATATCCTCAGTGATCCCCCACAGATGCCGCCTATAACACGAGCACATTACATGTACGGTCGGCCCATTGTTACAGCTTTTAAGAGCTTTCGGAAAACAAAAGCTGTCAAATCCTCCATATTGTTCTGTCTAATTATGTCATCACGTGTAATCGCTCCGCCATGGCTTTTCTTATGTAAAGTACAGAACATTAAAGAAAATTCCACCCAACATACAAAGCAAAGTTTTGGTGTAAAGTTTAATCAGGTCGCTGCCGCCACTAAACCAGGAATCATGAACAGCGCTACATATGGTGTAGTGGCTGTGCCTGGTATTACAGCTTAACCACATTCATGTGAATGGGACTGAACTGCAAACAGGCCATGTGACCAATGAACAAGAGATCTCAGGCCTGTGAAGTAGATATAGCACTGACCGGAGCAGCTGATCGGTGGTGGTCCCAGGTGTCAGATCCCCACCAATTACATATTGATAACTTATACCAAGAATCCTAATGCACCATATGGCTGTATTACTCATGCAGTATACAGCCCTCACTACTTCTCCAGTACAGCGCCATACATCCTATAGTGGCTGGACATGGTATTGCAGCTCAGCCTCAGATATTAGAATGGGACTGAGCTGCGGCATAGCCGTGTCACCAATAGACGTGATGTTACTGGGTTACAGGGTCCTTGGTGTTGGACTTTACCTAGGGGTGAGTGTAATACAAGGATCATCCATATCACAGTCCTGGAAAACCATGATATTTAGGCGCTGTTCACATGGATGTATGAATAGTCACTCCTGGTTGGCTTTCCATATGTACGCTTAGTCCGTATGTCGTGCACCATATATAAGCGGAACTTGCTGCATTTTTTTGTGTGTGAATTGCAGCATGCACGAGTATGGATTCCTGTGCAGTCCGTGATACATACAGCAGTGTGAACAAGGCCTTAAGCAGGAGCCTACCCTCGCTGGGGCGCCCTCTCCCCTCCATGTCTTCGCTGGGGCGCCCCCTCCCCTCCATGTCTTCGCTGGGGCGCCCCCTCCCTTCCATGTCTTCGCTGGGGCGCCCCCTCCCCTCCATGTCCTTGCTGGGGAGCCCCCTCGCCTCCATGTCCTTGCTGGGGCGCCCCTTCCCTTCCATGTCTTAGCTGGGGCGCCCCCTCCCCTCCATGTCTTAGCTGGGGCGCCCCCTCCCCTCCATGTCTTAGCTGGGGCGCCCCCTCCCCTCCATGTCCTCGCTGGGGCGCCCCCTCCCCTCCATGTCCTCGCTGGGGCACCCCCTCCCCTCCATGTCCTCGCTGGGGCGCCCCCTCCCCTCCATGTCCTCGCTGGGGTGCCCCCTCCCCTCCATGTCTTTGCTGGGGCGCCCCCTCCCCTCCATGTCCTCGCTGGGGCGCCCCCTCCCCTCCATGTCTTTGCTGGGGCGCCCCCTCTCCTCCATGTCCTCGCTGGGGCGCCCCCTCCCCTCCATGTCTTTGCTGGGGCGCCCCCTCCCCTCCATGTCCTCGCTGGGGCGCCCCCTCCCCTCCATGTCCTCGCTGGGGCGCCCCCTCCCCTCCATGTCTTTGCTGGGGCGCCCCCTCCCCTTGATGTCCTCGCTGGGGCGCCCCCTCCCCTCCATGTCCTCGCTGGGGCGCCCCCTCCCCTCCATGTCTTTGCTGGGGCGCCCCCTCCCCTCCATGTCCTCGCTGGGGCGCCCCCTCCCCTCCATGTCCTCGCTGGGGCGCCCCCTCCCCTCCATGTCTTTGCTGGGGCGCCCCCTCCCCTTGATGTCCTCGCTGGGGCGCCCCCTCCATGTCCTCGCTGGGGCGCCCCCTCCCCTCCATGTCTTTGCTGGGGCGCCCCCTCCCCTTGATGTCCTCGCTGGGGCGCCCCCTCCCCTCCATGTCCTCGCTGGGGCGCCCCCTCCCCTCCATGTCTTTGCTGGGGCGCCCCCTCCCCTCCATGTCCTCGCTGGGGCGCCCCCTCCCCTCCATGTCCTCGCTGGGGCGCCCCCTCCCCTCCATGTCTTTGCTGGGGCGCCCCCTCCCCTTGATGTCCTCGCTGGGGCGCCCCCTCCCCTTGATGTCCTCGCTGGGGCGCCCCCTCCCCTCCATGTCCTCGCTGGGGCGCCCCCTCCCCTCCATGTCTTTGCTGGGGCGCCCCCTCCCCTTGATGTCCTCGCTGGGGCGCCCCCCTCCCCTCCACGTCTTCTTACCTACATCCTCCTGCTTTCTGTCTCTAATCAGCTGCGTCTTACTTTCTGCTCTCAGAGGCCTCGTGCTAATGAATTATGTTTATCAAGCGGCTAAATATAAATCTGGGAGCCGCGCGGTGACTTGTCATTTAAATGCCAACAGGAGGGAAAGGCGAACATTGTGTACCCAATTATAGAGGAGAGCCAGAGAAGGGGCTCCGGGGGAGGGCCACTATTCATGGATTCATTGTGGGAAGCGGCTAGTTACTTCCCTGCACCGGCCATGTATTCTGGAGGTGGAGCACGTGAGCCAATTGTTCAGTAATCCTGTAAATAACCGACATCAATCTATAGAAGAAGCCAAGACAAGAAACTTTGTAATCCATCCTATTACAGAATAATGCCGCCTCCTTCTCCTTATTACAGGCTCCTTACCTGCCTCTGACCTGCACATTATAAGGTTATTCCAGGCTTAATAATTCATGACCTATCTTTAGGAATATTGATGGGAATCCAACACTTGGGACCCCTGCTGATCAGCTGCTTAAAGAGGCCACAGCCTTCAGGTGAGCACTGTACATTGTATAGTCTGGACTTAGTATCACAGCTCGAATGGGACTGAGCTGTGAACTAGCCATGTGACTAATGAAGGTGACCTCACAAGGCCTGTGCTCAGCAGATCTGTAGAGTCCCAAGTGTCAGACCCCCACTTATATTCAACTGATGATCTCAGGATAAGTCACCAAATAATAAACCTCCTTTAATTATGACTTTCCTGTTAACGCTGGGTTCACACCAGCACCCGGACTCCATTCTCAGGTTTCTGTCTTCTGCATGCAGAATACGGAAACCTGTCATGCCGAGTCCGGCCGTGAGCGCCGGTGAGCGTTTTATGCTCTCCGCGACATTTTTTTTAAACCGGACACAGAGTACTGCATGTCCGACTCTGTGTCCATTTAAAAAAAAAAAACGGTTTCGCCGCGGAGCACATAAAACGCTCACGGCCGCTCACCTTTCAAACCCTTTCAAATGAATGTGACTGCAGCTTTCCGTCTCCTGCTCTGTTTTGTGCAGGAAACGGAAACCTGCAAAACGGACTCCCGGGCGCAGATGTGAACGAGCCCTAAGTCTGTCTAGGGAGATGAGACAGACTGTTAACTGACTGAGGGATAATGCAAATCTAGGGAGAGGGGAGGAGGGATGAGCAGCTGCAGTGTGAGAGAAAGGCAGATACAGAGAGACTGCTGCAGAAGAATCTAGTAAGTGATCTATCTAACCGCAGTGCTAGATTCACAGCGACTCTGATCAGTACTGCTGTAATGTGAGAGAGAGTAAGGGAGCAGGATCTCCTCTGTCTGTGTACTGCAGATATCATGGCAGCAGAAAACATCCGCACCCTGTGGGCGTTCACATCTGCAGCTTGCTCATTCTCTGGTGGATTTGTCACGGATTTTCACCATGGATTTCACCAATTTCAGCACAGCACAGGTGAAATGAATAGTGAATCTGCCGACACTCCTGGGTGTTTCCTGCTGTAACAAGATCTGCAGCAGATGTTTACAGTGTGAACTTACCCTTATTCTCTCTTCAAAGAAACTTGACCTAAGGGCGGATGAAGCGTTTTAGTAACGATAGTACCAGTTTATTACTAAAAGAACCCATACAAATGTCTGGAGACCCTATATATTCTAGATTCACAATATACTGCATGTCATTGGCACAAAGTATTACCCCATTTAATAGGACTTTCTGCTGTTTATATGGCGGTGGCCGATGTTTTCTGGCAGTCTAGAGGGTTACATTACCCCGTGACCTGCATTTACTTTGATGTTTGTGCACATTGATCCTGCGCCGCTAATGGGATTGACTACAAGAGGCCGTCATTAAGGAGAACACTGATTATTATTAATGCAGCTCCGCAAAGCAATAAAGTCAATGTTATTAGTCTGATCCATTCTGCATGTGAGTCAGAGGATGCAGACCCATATATAACCCAATTAGGAGGAAATGTGCCCCAGCGCGGGGGTTACTACACATAATATTAGGGCGTGGTGACAGAAGTCAGTACAAGATGACCAGGGAGATATCAGTATCCTGTAATCCGCGCTAATCTCAGATCTCTCTGAATCATGAGACTCGTGTACGGCGTCTCTACAACCGGGCGAGGGAAAGTCCAGGCCAATAAGATCAACCAGGCCAGAGATAGCAAATACAAATCTATAGCCCCTCCCCCATGACCACTTATTTATCTCTTTATGTCTCGTTTCAAGAAGATTTTAACCCTGTGTCACCTGGGGCAATATAAAGTATTCACCTGTACAGGAGCAGCGCCGTTTCTGGCTGTATACCTAGTACCAGTGTATTTGGTTCATCACATCTAGATCGGGAGAGTCGCTGGACAGATTGTATATGTGAGAACTGTACAGAATTTCCGCCGCTCTAACACCTTTCCATCACACTGTATCGTTGTCGCTTGTGTCAGGTGTTAACCAACAATTTCCTTGCTTAGATCTTTAATGTAGATTTTTGTTCCATAAAGGCCTGGCATGGAGGGGGTAAATTATGGAGTAATGGCAGTGCCAGAGTCAGAGACCCTCCAGGTAGGAGACAGTTTGGACTGGGCATTGCAGCGGTGCTGTCTCTGTGTATTGGTGCTGAATCCTAATGTGATAGTAACATCCTGTCATCTCACACTATGAGCACCCTATTGTGGGTGGGGGGACGGCTGGGGACAGCAACGAACAGAAACAAGACAAATTCAAGAAGGAAGTATTTAAAACAGGAAGGATCTACAAAAATATCAGATGAAGAAGAGCGCCGGGAGAGTAAAGGCCGAGGAGGGAAGAGGCAAGCTGGGCCGAGGCCGGAGGAGATGTCAGGAAAGGCCTAAGTGAAGTGGTCGGGGGCGCAAAGATACAGCAGCGAGGAAGAGGAGGAAGAGACATCCCTAAGAGGAAAGAAGGCCACAAGGAGACCAGGGCACAGCTGTGAAGAAAGGGGAAACAGGACAGAGAGGCAAGGAAGAAGGAAGGGCCTACAAAAGGAAGATAGCAAGACCCATGGATGTCGAAAGGGGTTGAAGTCTTGCAAAAAAAACAAAAAAGATTGCAGTAAGTCGTAGAAAAGTGAAGTCTGTGGTGGAGGGGGAGAAGGAGACGAAGAGTTAAGGTGCCAAAGGTGGAGCAGAAAAGAGAAGTGAGATGCTGATCTGGAGACTGGGGGACATGTACTTGTATCTCCGCTTCTTCAATTTGGATGCAAAGACAGAAGTGAAGTGTGATCAGAAGTGAAGCGTGAGGAGCAGGGTGTGATCGGTGGAGACCACCCACATGGGGACAATATAAGGTTAGGAGACCAGAGATACATTGCCAGCTGAGACTACAGACACAAAGCAGAATCCATGTGGAAGAGACATTCCTGGGATGTGCCACAAATTCAGCCGGAGAATGAGCAAAGGTCAGTAGAGGTCACCGCTAAGGTCTGCTGGAAGGGTTAATATGATCCAGTTCACACAGGCTTAATTATGGCTGCTTGTTAAAGGGGTAGTCCAGGATTAAAAAATGACATGTAGTCAGGAGGGGCGGGCTAGAAAATCAAACTGCATTCCTACTTACCTGCATCCTCCCCTCAGGTCCTGCTCTGCTGGTATATAGAGTGGCTGCAGCGGTCCCGGCGAAGTGACGTCACTGCTGCAGCCAATCATCACTCTCCGCTGTCTACAGACCCTAAGACATGTTCAGATGTGACAGATTTCTGTGGTGGATTCCACACTTGAGATCTACAGTACAATACACGAGGATTGTCAAATCCACATCGATATATCGTATATAATATGTGCATGTAAATCAGAGCAATCCTGCAACATCCTCTTTTTGGTGTGAAATTTTTACAGAAGGTTTCGCTCTTTGCCATGCATAGGGTTAAATCCACGATGATCCAGCGGCACAATCTGTGCAAAATCTGCAAGTTATTTTACTGCACCTGAGTCTACCTACCATTGGGTTATGTTCACACAGTGTCAGAATGAACATGGAAAATGCCTCAAGTGATGGAGGTCCCAGACAGTCCTGCGTTCCCTTTGTGGGGCAGCGAGGACATTACTGACTCAGAGGAAGCGTTAGTGATGTCAGACATTACTAGGTCAATCCTGGAGAGGGTTATGGGGGTCTCAGGGTGGTAACGTTGTGTTACCTGCACGTCTAACTATTGAAACACTGACAGCACAACAGCCAGATGAGAATCGCAGCGCCGTCCCTTTAACAAGCCTGCTATGTCTGTTAGGCCTTATCTACATGTCCGTGTGTGGGTTTTTTTAATCAGTTTTTCATTTACATGTATGTCCATGTTTCCTCCATTTGTGTCCCTGTGTCCTCAGCGGTACATTCTAGCCCAATTCATGTAATAACTTCACATGACTGTACAAATACCATCTTCACAGTATCTCCTAGCAATGCTCGGGACAGGTATAGGACATGCTTGTGCTGTTTGGGTGTTTTACAGGCCTGTTGGCCCCTGGGGTGATGGAGCTTACATATAGGCATGACAATATATTGGTTTCTGTGGAATTGATCATATAGCTGTTTTATTGTTGTTACTATATTTGGGATTCTAGGTATATATCTATATATATCTGGCTGTATCTGGAGGACCGCCGCCCACTTGGCTATTTTCTATATCTGTGTTCTGCGGTGACTTTTTACAAGGATTCACCCACAAATGTTCCTTGCCCTCTACCCACAGGATCAGGATGGGGGATATGTCAGACTGGTGGGGGTGCGACTGCTGGGACTCCCAGGTCTGCTATCTCCTGCATTCCTATAGAAGTGAATAGTGCGGCAGGGCGCCTGCTTAACCACTGCTCCATCCATACAGGGGTGACAGGTGACCAGTGGGGGGTCCCCACCAATCTGTAATGTAGAATAGGGTATAAGTTGTGTTCATGTACAAACCCCTTTAAGATAGTTCCAGACAATCTGTGACATTTGTGTGCGGCGTCTGCTGCCCCTGTCATGGTCGCCGGGTGCGCTCACTGTCACTGACTATCTCCAGCAGACATCACACATCCCTACTGAGCTCATCAGTCCGCCTGTGACCTTGTAATGAAGTCCAAGTCTTTTTTGTCTTTGTTCTGAAAATATTGTCGTCTAAAATGGAAGACATTTGTGCCCACGACAATTCCCTGGAGGGGGATAAATGAGAACCAAGATTTGTTTAATGTCATTTGTGAAAAAGTCATTTTTTCTATATAAAAAGAAGAAATTGTGTCTGGTCCGATGTGACTGAGGAGCCGCGGCAGCACAAATGGCTAAAAACATGGCTGCTGTCTATAACAGCAGTACAGATACGTCGCCGCTACATCACGTGTGACCGCTGAGGCCTGGGATCCATCACCATATCTACTGGAGGGAGCAGGGAATAGGCCCATGTCATAGCCCGGGCTTGGGGAGGTTATACTCGCACTCGCCTAGATTCGTTTTATTTGACACCTCCCCGACCACCATTGGCCCAGCTTACCCTTCCTAGTGACCATGTGAATATAATCATACATTATGCGCTTCTTTACTGCGGCCCGTTACGTGGGGACTTAGCCTTAAGGACAGACAGAATTCTTCAGAGACAGTAAGACGTTCTGAATGAGGAATCCTCATCTGCTTATTCAGGAGACCCCTTTAAGTGCCTCAGATATCCCCAGCAGAGACGCCCCCTAGCTGCCGGTTACAGTTGCTCCCATAGTGAATGCCACAAGTCTTTCCATTAAAACATCCCCCACAGGTCATCAATATCAGATGGGTGGAGGTCTGACACCTGGCTGCTTTAGGGATCTGCCAGCACTATACAGTGAATGGAGCCATAAGCAGACAGCTCTGTCCACTGTGTACTTACTATTCAATTGAATGGGAGCTGAGCGGCAGCATTCCCGCACTACTAACCCCAGTGGATGGCGCTGTCTGCCTGTGCCTCCATTCACTGTGTAGTTCAAGCACCAGAAGCTCCTAAATCAATTGTTTGACCCCCCAACCGATCAGGTATTGACCTATTCTACAATCAGGTAACCAATACCAATCCCCCTGTAGAATGGCGCCCGTATGTGAGCTTATAGTTCCTCTCCATAGTAAGGAGAAGTAAGAGCTGCTTCCCATAAACGGATGCTAAAATTGTCACTCACTTATAGATAGAAGATGCGGAGACAATGACGGTTTCATCATCAGATTCCGGGACGCTAATTTAAGACTGGCAACTAACACGACTGTGTTTCCGGTTGTCACAGTTCCAAATAAAAAAATGGCCGCCACAAGAAGACAAAACAATGGTAACATGTCAGTAAATGAATTAAAACATTGATCCCTGCAGTTGTATCATTGCTCCAGGGACCCTGCCGATCAGCTGCGATCTGCAGGAAAGTCTAGCAACAAGTGGTCAATTTCCCTGCAGCGCCACCACAAGGGGAAACCTAGTATTACACAGAAAGGAATGAGCTAGTGGAAAGCTCTCCAATGTGTGTGGCGGATCTGACATCCATGGACTCCAATTGGAAAAAAAAGAGACAGCGGCCGTGCTATTGGGACTAGGACTGGTAATTACTGGCCCTGGACCATTATCTTCATTGCTGTGAGAGCTTATGGGGTTTATGCCTCATAGTGACGTATTGCTGTAGCTTTCTTACCGTGCGTCTCCTATATGTGCACGACGCGTCTTCTGATGTAGTCGGACATCCCTGCCTCTCTGTGCCATTTTTCTTGTGGCCGCCAACGTCTTAGTCTGAAAATTATTATAAATTTTGTGCCAGAAAAAGCAAGAAAACAAATAATATTCAGTGCAAATGTTATTGTCACACCAGGAAACCAAAAACTGGTGCCCGGGAAGGTTTCACACGTGTCATTGACATGTAGGACTTATTGATGATCTGTCCTTACTATAGGGCAGGGGTAGGGAACCTTTGGCTCTGCAGCTGCTGTGAAACTACAACTCCCAGCATGCTCCATTCACTTCCATGGGAGTTCCCAGAACAGCAGAGCCAGTATGCATGCTGGGAGTTGTAGTTTTGCAACAGCTGGAGAGCCGTACGTTCCCTACCCCTGCTATAGGGGATTGCCATCAGATTGTTCGGGATCCAACGCCCGGGAGAGACCGCGTCTTTCTTGTAGCGAGTTTTTTGCGGCCTCTTCTGTCTCACATTCATTTCAATGGAGTTTATGTTGCAAGAATCTGCCTGAACGTCGCTCATGAGGTAAAAATCTGCCATGAAAATGAATGGGGGGTGAATTTTGGAGGCAGATTCCACCTCAAACACTGTGTGTGAGCTTACGGCGGTTTGCGGATACGTTTTTTTGGGATTCGTCTCATAAATCCTTTAGTATTTCTTTAAGCGATTTTTCCTCCATAACCTCTTCAGTCTTTTTCTGCCTCCCATTCATTTCTATGGGACTTCTCAGACACAATCTCCGAACAGCCAGGAAAAAGCTCAGTGTGAACTTACCCTAAGATTCTGCCCCTGTCACTGAGGGGGGACAGGAGGCCTCCTACATGGCGGTGTTAGCGGGGTTGTAGGACATCCATCTAATGTATATGGCCACCCTTACAGCTGACTATAGGGCGACACATTTATCACAGCCCGCCATTCACACGGCCATGATACTTGGTCACGACATCTGGACTCCCCCGCTGTTGTAATGGACTGACCTTCACTCACCACAGAACCCTATATGGGCTAAGTTCGGTTCATTTGAATTGAAGGGGGGTCCTGTCCTATGGATACTCAACTCCTCCTCTATATAATATATATACTAAGCTCCTCCTGTATATAATATATAGATATAGGCTCTTCTGTCTTCACTTTCTATAACACATGATAATATTTGACACTTTTCCAGTTTCCTCCTTTGACCTTCTCACGTTACTGGGTTCCCGCCTTTTCTCTCCAGACTGAGGAAACTGGCCTAGTCCTATAGCAACCAATCACAGCGCAGCTTTCATGTTTCAGGAGCGGGATCCAAAATGAAAGCAGCGCTGTGATTGGTTGCCATGGGTAACCAGGCCAAGCCACTAAAGTTTCCTCCACACTGTACGGCGCACTGTTCACACTGCTCACATCTTCCCACACGCAATGAAGGCGGCCGCGTGTGCAGTTTCTGTCAGCGCCAACAGGTGTCTCCCCAGGACTTAGTGCTGGAGCCATCGGAGCAGGCAGCGGCTCGGCCAGCTCAGTGCGGGGTCCTGGCTCTGCAGAGACTTCCTGGTAAGAAGAGTCCTGGCATTGTGAGCCTGGAAGTGACAGCCAGGAAGGAAAAGCTGAGAGCATTGTGTGGGCTGTGGCGGGGACATCCATGGGGGGCCACAGGTGAGGGTGCAGGGGCTCATGTGACTGCTCAGGGCTGGGGGTGCTTGTTGTCTGTGGGGGCTGCAGGTTGTGTCTGTGAGTTGTGTCTGTGAGTTGTGTCTGTGAGTTGTGTCTGTGAGTTGTGTCTGTGAGTTGTGTCTGTGAGTTGTGTCTGCAGGTTGTGTCTGTGAGTTGTGTCTGCAGGTTGTGTCTGTGGGGGCTGCAGGTTGTGTCTGTGGGGGCTGCAGGTTGTGTCTGTGAGTTGTGTCTGTGAGTTGTGTCTGCAGGTTGTGTCTGTGGGGGCTGCAGGTTGTGTCTGTGAGTTGTGTCTGTGAGTTGTGTCTGTGAGTTGTGTCTGCAGGTTGTGTCTGTGGGGGCTGCAGGTTGTGTCTGTGAGTTGTGTCTGTGAGTTGTGTCTGCAGGTTGTGTCTGTGGGGGCTGCAGGTTGTGTCTGTGAGTTGTGTCTGCAGGTTGTGTCTGTGAGTTGTGTCTGTGGGGGCTGCAGTTGTGTCTGTGGGGTCTGGCTCATGTGACTGCTCAGGGCTGGGGGTGCTTGTTGTCTGTGGGGGCTGCAGGTTGTGTCTGTGGGGGCTGCAGGTTGTGTCTGTGGGGTCCGCGGGTTGTGTTTGTGGGGTCTGCAGGTTGTGTCTATGAGATAGGGCACTTAGACTTGTGCAATGTGCTGCTGACTACCTGATCCAGTGCAGGACTTGTCCTTAGTCGCTGGGGGTCTGCCCGCTGCTGACATCTTGTGTATTGTTATTGCACTGTCTGTACTTTTACAATTCCCGGCCATTTCTTGCATTTGTTGCTTCTTGTACATCTATAATGCTCTGTGTCGTAACTGTTGACGTTGCGATTCGCTTATTTTTATACAGGATTTTGTCACTTTAGCTCTGGCGTTTGCTAAATCCATTGTGTCAACTTGTGCAACCTCCTGCGCAATGATTGTGTAAAGTTCTCACTTGCAGAAGGCGTCATCTTCAAGTGTTAAAATAGGATGAGGATGAAAGCTGTAGTCCTGTGGGTGCGGGCTTAGGGTTCTGTCACAGCAGGGCTGAGAACTGCTGGGTTAGTGCCTTTGCTAAAGGCATCACAGTGTTGTGGATTTCTGCTGTGGCTCTTGTTGTTGGGGGCGCTTATACTTTTACAATTCCCTGCTGGCAGTTTATTTGCCTTATGTAGGGCTCACTAGTCAGGGTTGTCCTATGCTATAGACTGGAGCGATGTGCTTCTGCTTGTAGAGCAGCGTGTGGGTGTGTAGATTTATGCAACATTTGACTACATTGACATTGGTGATGTTTGCATAGTCAGTGCAATGCTTGGTGCCCTGGGTAGGAACAGTTGCGTCTCCATTAGTAGTATATACAGGAGAGACCGAGCGCTTGTCAGTCACTTATGTTGGGAGCATGGCGTGAGGAAGCTCTGAGCTGCCTGGATTTTGGGGGGTGGCAGGGATGGACGGTGAAGCAGAGTTTGCGAATACCAGCTCGGCAGCCTCCAGTGGCTCGGACAGGACCCCTGACCCTGACAGAGGAGTTATCAGCCGAAGACACAGCGTCAAGACCTTCAGTGGGCTCCGCTTCTTCAGACGCAGGTGAGGTCCTACATGTTATACTGGTGGGGGTCTGACTCGCAACACTCTCCATATCCCTTACAATTGTATGGAGTGACCCCGTGCCGGACCATGACCCCATGGATATGACCAGTGACCCCTATCCTTGTGATCGGGGGCAGTCAATAATCCTTTACACAGATGATGAATGCTGATGGTTGGAATACCCCTTTATGTATCAGTGGTTTGGGCGCACATTCTTACGGCCATAGTTTTTTCATTCCTTTGCTTTTTCTTGTGATATTTTGTAGGACACATCTCTGCTGCTTTCTGATGACTTGGACTGTTTCTATATCATTGTAGCTGTGTCGGTCTTATGACTTGATTCCACTTTCTAGGGCTCTGTTCACATGTGTATTGTGCTTCTGTCTTTGTACATCATGGCACACTGCTGAGTCTGCTGTGCAATGGGCTCCATTAATACAAAGTGGGGTCTGTTGTGCTTTCAGATCTTTTCACAGGATGAAGAGTCCGGTGTGATGCGCCGACCGTCCCGTCAAATCTGCCGAAAACTGCGCCCCTGACAGCAATCTGAACAAGGCCACACATTGCAGGAGAAAACCATTGCTGACAATGCTGCTTTGCTTTTTTGAAAAATACAGCAAGTTAATTTTCTCTGTACGGTGGCGGCGTTTATTCCCACAGACTTATAAGGGGAGATGAAAAAAAACGGAAATAAATAACAGAGCTGAAAATGGCGAAGCGCAAAGCAGACGCACCAGGGGCTTTTATTGTCTTGTGTGTTTTTATTCTGCATTTGTTGCTCGTGCCTTTTCCACCACATGTGACCTGAGAGTTCTACACTTGAGGGAAATTTATTAAGAATGGCGATTCTTACTCCAGTCTTAATTCATTCCCCAACAGGTAGAATTACTGAGACGCTCTGGAGTTCTTGTGCACGGAGATGTCTGATCTGCAGGGACTGGCGTAGCTTTGTGCTATAACATCAGTTTTCTGGTATATTTGGTGGTCCGGGCTCCCAGGCTGCCACACTCCGGTCTGGTCTGCAGGGCGCAGGGCCTGACGGTCACGTCTGAGCTCCGGATTCCTCCCTGATAGTAAATCTGTGTCTTGTGTCTCAATCAGTTAACGTTGTCACTTGCTGTCAGTGCAGCTGGGGCGGTGCAGGGACATCTATTGTGGGACACAAAAACAAGTTACAGGACCTAAAACCTTTGCACGATCTGCTGTTGTACAATTTTTTGCGCTGCAGTTCACGGCCATGTTGGCTTATTTGTGACCATCATGTAAGGCTGCAGGTTGCAGTGTGACCTCATTGACATCCATTGTGCAGTCTGCATGTCCTCAGTAGTCCTAACCTAAAGGGTAACGTTCTTGTTTACCTACAGAGGCCCATAACCTATCTGAGAGGTGGGCTCAGGGGTATCCGCTGGCTCCAGTACTGCACAACTCTCTTGCCCCGGTAGTTTGCTGCAATGTATCAGGGCAGGTAAAACGTGTTCTGGGGTCAGGAGAAGTCCTTTTGGCTGGGGCTGCACCTTGGCAGATTCTACATTGGATTTAGCTTTGATTTCATGCCCCATATCCTAATCGCAGTGGTATTAATAGCTGATATATTGCTGTCATGGCTCGGAGTCCTCCAACAACCCCTCTGTGAGAATCTGGCTGCCGAGGGAATATTCACATGTGGCAGATTTGATGCAGCATTTTTTGGAGCATTTGCATGAGTTTCTGTAAGACCTATTTGCATGAACGAGACATTTACATAAACTTGTACAAGTCTGCTGTGTGTGTGTGAATATATCCTAATTCTTAATATAGCGCAAAGATCTCTTGGAAATCTGTGAATTGTGAGATCTGAGCCGCCGTCTTCTTGTACATTGTTCTTCGTGCCTTGGAACATTGAACTTCTGTCTTTCAGGGAAATTCCCTGCAGATTATAACTGCGCACCTCACGCGTCCATGAATGGTGATTCCAATAATAGACTCTCGGAGGATTGTACGAGTAACCGTCCCCCAATCTGCTGAGGGCATCTTAGATGACGTTTGTCATTTTCTTTTATCAGATTGACTTTGATCTGACTCAGAGATAACCAGATGATACTAATTCACTGGATATAGGTGCAGCCTCCGACGTCTCCTCCAAGGTCTGTGATGGCCGAACCTGATGATATTGGTGGAACCAGCTCAAGTATTTGGGGTCTTCTGACTCCCCTCAGGGACCTTGGGGCCACCACCAGAGATATATGGCCCCCGGCTGAGTCCTAATGAATAGTTGTCAGCCATAGACTACCCGCCATATGTATAGCCAGCCTGACATCCAGGGAGCGGAGAGCTCGGGGGTCTCTGGTGGGGCTGGGGAGGGGTTCAGCCAAAGCAGCTCCTCTAACAACCCCGACGTACTTTATAAATGGCTGTCAGGGTCAGTCTGTGAAGATCCTGTAATTCATTATCCATTGATTCCTATGACAGTAAGTCTGTAGCAAACTATAATCTAATTCTATAATATGAATAATCTCCAATAATTCTGTAATATCATTAATAATCCAGTGATCGAAACTGATGTAACGAGCGTAGACTCTTGTAGGTCTGTGTTCACACTCGGGTCAGAGCACTGTTGGCATTTCTAGCAGATTTGGGGGGAGTACAGGCCTGTAAAACTGATCAGATGGTCAGACCCCACGGCCGGCCCTGATGCACCAGGTTGTAGGTGTATTCGGGCCGCCGGGCACTGTCTTGTGACCTCTGACCTATCTCTGCAGGTTACAGACAAGTTTTACTGGAAGTGTCTGAATTTTCTTCATTGTCGTACTCTGTAAAATGGCAAATAATGGGTCCAAACTCCAAGGCAGCAGCGCCCGCAGGTCAATGGTCTCATGTCAGTGACAGTCTCATCCCGCCTGGTTGTCAGGGTTGTCAGGCCTCTATAATACTGGAAATTCAGTTGCTGCTGCGGTCCCCGCCAACACTCCTCCTCACATCGCCAGGCGTCCAGGAATCTGAGATACGAGGAGTTATATGGTGGGGTCCGGAGGTGGTCTGACTGCCATGTGAGCCTCCATTGCATGGGGATGACACAACTGAAGGGGCCCCCTGACTGTCCCCACTGTAATCTCAGCACGCTCGATCCTTATATTCTGAGAGATAACTGGTCTCTATTGGTGTTTGGCAGTGACCAGTTCCTCGCTCCATGGGAGATCAGGTTGGATAGAGACCAAAGCCCCTCAAATCCAACCTCTAAGCCCACCAAGTGGAGCCCTGGGCAGGAAACCTCCATGAGGGTGACAGCGCAGGGTCCTCAGGGCTTAGTCTCATGGCTAGGTGACCCGTTGTGATAGTGGGCCCACCCCTCAGTAATAAGGATACGCTGTGAGCTGTTGTGGGGGGGGGGGGGGGGTCTTTAGACATGTTGTACTGACACCTTCCTGGGGCCGGGTGCGTTTCACAACTTTTTCTGGTGCTGCGGCTATTTTTGCCGGTGCGGATGTCGTTGTGATGGGTCACAGGTCAGATGTGTAGGTAACGTATTTGTGCCTCATGTGAGTTAGTCAGTCTCGCCAACGTCTTCTATTGTTCCGCCTGTCACGGCGCTTCCTGTTTCTTCAAAGTGACAGATCAGGGCTGGAATAACCTCGTCTGCTTTGTACAGATACAGACAACCTAAAAACACACAAACCTAACACACAGGTGTGCGACCGAGCGAGAGCCTTGTACTACAGACTGATGTGTGTATAGCCCATAGCCACTGAGGTATATACAGCGTGTGTATAAAATAAACCATACAAGCCATGTACCCAAAGCTGCTGAAATAAAAACTTCTCACACTGTTTGGATATTTCCTGTCGTTTTGTGTCTACAGCTCCTGTGCAAAGTGATGTGTCTCCCTGGAAACAAGAAACCCTGTGTAGTCTGATTGTGTGATGCTCCAGCCTTCGGCGTCAGACTACGCGGGGGTTGTTTGTAGTCTGTAACCATGGAAACCTATAAGCTGCGCTGGAGCTGAAGTCACAAAGTCCTAGGAGATTGTTTAGACAAGGCTGTAGTTTGTTGTGTTTGTTATGTCGGGGTCGACCTCACGGATATTGTCTTAGATTCTTAGTTATTTCTTTGTGAGCGGTATTGGTGGCCATGATGGTTGTCTAATAACTTTCCAGACTCATTACAGTAATACCTTCAGCTATACCGCGGTATGTAACAAGGCAGACGGTACAACACATCTGCAACAACTTTCCTTTCATCTCTGTATTGTTCTGTCCCTCTGCTGTTCCTCCTGGAAATCTCTGACACTATCTCTGCGTCAGTAAGGTCTGTCCTGACTCGCTGTGACATTGTAAGCGCTGACGGGTCACTGTATTGTAGGTGTCAGCATAGGGGAATAGGGGAATGGCAGCACTCTGCATGGTGTCCTTCCTCTGTTAATCCTCCTGGTAATACTAAGATGCTGCAGCATTGTTATTTCTTACAGAGTACAAGTGTTTGCTGGGGCAGAGCTGTCGGGAGACGTCGGGTTGCACCATAGATGGAGAATGCGTCTTCCTGGGGTGTTTGGTGTTGGCCGGGTTAGTGAGACACGTGGGGTACATGTCTATTCATATACAGAGCGCTGCCGAGCTGGCACAAGCTGTTACTGTACAGTGGAATTCAGAGCTGCGCTCGCCCCCCGCGCCGTCTTATACCAGGAGACCGGCTGAGCTCATCTGTTCCTTCACTTCTGTGGTTTGGGGTTTTTCTTTGACGCTGAATATCTGCCGGCTCTTAATATTCTCCATGAAAACACGGAGATAATACATCATCCCCCCCCCCCGCCCCCTAATAATACATCATCCCCCCCCCAATAATACATCCCCCCCCGCCCCCTAATAATACATCACCCCCCCCCCCCCCAATAATACATCACCCCCCCAATAATACATCCCCCCCCGCCCCCTAATAATACATCACCCCCCCCCAATAATACATCACCCCCCCCCCCCCCAGGGGTAATCCTATTCACAGACCACCTGCTGTCATTTCACCAGCTTGCTGACTGTATCCACCTCATGTGAGTCTTTCAGATTCTTGAGAAATCCAGTCCGTCCAGTCGCTTCCCACGTGCCGTTCTCTAGAAACCCCCCACCCAGTATTGGTTCCCGCCACATCGCCTGGCGTAGGTGTTCGCTCTTCCTTCTGCCATCTTATGGCCGCCGGACTCTGCAGTAATATTTGCAGCATTTGTGACTCCTCGTTTGCCTCCTTTTTCTTGACAGAAAAGACACATCATAGAGGCCTCTGCAGAAGTTTTAGGCAGCCTAAGACTTTTGCCCCACACTGTATACCGAGTGTCCCATACATTAGAGCCTCCCTGGTGGTGATCGCCCTCCCCCGCTGTGTGACGTCACAGCCGCACACAATCGCCTTGTAGGTGATGATGGAAATATCTGCAGACCGGCCGCGACTCCCAGTAAGTGACATCACACATCATTAATAGTAAAAAGTAACACGGCCACTTATCCAGATTATATCATGAAAATGTATAATAAACAGTCCGTGCAAAAATCTATAAATTATTCATGACTTATGTCCCGCACTTGTATCAAGGTTGCTCAGAAGATGGTCCAGAGCACTGCAGGAGGATAATCCTGAAAAAGGAAGGTTCCGGCAATCAGAGGTTAGGAGTAAAACTTCCAGACGACTACTACGACTACTAGCCTGACTACCACTAAGGTACATAGTTACCGAAACGCGTCAGATCAAACACTCTGACAGTTTCATGGGTCACACATTGCCACGTACATTCCGTTATTCATCTATGTCTATATTTAATATTGGTGAAATAAAGTCTGGAAGTTTTACTCATAACCTCTGATTGCCGGGTGTCTGGGTCTGATTTCCCTGCTGGTCGCCTGTTCTTGCCGGCAGGGCCGTGTGCCGGTCATGTATGTATATATGTATTTGGCGCTCCCTATCTGTGTCTTAGAGACTCTACAGATCGTCTTGAGGATATTTCTAGGATTTCCGCCTGTGGGGCCGTGTCCTGCTCTTTGTGCGCCATTGTCGCATTTCCCCATAGGTTGTGTAATGGAGCTGTCAGTGGCCACACAATGTCGTGTAGTTTCCGGCTCCCGCTGTAGTACTATGGTGGGGGCAGGGATCCCATTATGTAGGTCAGAGGAAGCTAAGCTGAAGAATCTGGAATATTATCATATTGACATGGAATATGACGGCACACACATCCCTGCCCATTGCTATGCTGACCTCTGCATAGTAACCATTGCACCTGAGGGAGGCTAATGGTTGTCATGTGATGGGCGGTAGAAGTGTGCGTGTAAGCGGCCCGGGGACACGAGAGCGGAGTGTAAGCCTACACGCTGCCTAGCTCTGGTGTGTCATGTCCTTCGTAGGAGCGTGTTCACGTGTGCGGCAGGCAGAAAGCATTGACTGCGGTGTTTTCCGATTCATATTGTCGCCGCACTGCGATATTATTATCAGTTGTGTCCGGCCCCGGCATAAGACGAGTGATGGATGTGACCCCAGCCGTGCTTGTCCTTGTACGACTGGTTTTATGGGAGTCGCAGAAGGTGACGGGATACGTTCTACTGTAACAGGCCCCGAGGGATGGCGGCTCTGTCTCCTCCTCCCCAATTGTTGCGACCTCGACCCATCTGTCACTAAATATCCAAACCTGTTGGATTTTGGTGACTTAGCCCTCATGAAATCTGTCTCCTTCTCCTCAGGCTGAGTTACTTGTTACCTAGAAGTCTATGGAGAGGGGGAGGAGGAGGAGGAGGGTTCCTTTCTATTATTCGGGGACTATTCATTTAGTGGTTTTATAGGACAGTTATCCTTGGGGTTCTAGATTCACCGCTGTGACCCCCCCCTACATTGCCGCCACGTCTAGTCGTGTCTTCAGGGGGACGTTTCAGAATTTCTTCCAAGAATAGCCTTTTTTCTTTGTGTGACGTGAGATGTAAATCCGGACACTTGACTCCGTTTGGCTTTTGCATGACCTGTGGGATTTGGATGTCATTTCCATACGGGCCCCATCAGTTTGCATGTGACGTGATGGGAGGATTGTCCTCGGCTCTCGCTGGGTTCTTGTTTGGCACCTGTCCCCGGGTCACGTGGCTGTCTGTATGTGCAGGAATATTATCGAGGACCTGCGGACTCTCCGAAATACATGACATACCTGCCAGCCCTCTGTTTATCCCTCCTGGGAATAGATGACACACCCGTCCCTGCAAATGGCACAAAATAACAAAAAATCATTCCTCACTTGTGCCACAGGAATCCCGCCCTGCCGCCACCGCCGCTCCTCGCCGTGTTTACTTGCATTTGATGTGTGGGCGCTGCAGTCATGTGACCAGTGTGTCAGTAAGGCCTTGTGCACACTGCGCTCTAGTACAGGCCTCATTCACAGAGCTGAATTATAATCTGCGGACGAAGGACTGAGATGTTGCAATATTTTGTTCCTCTCTTGCACCCCTCCGCTCTCCTGGACGTGCAGGGTGCGGGCGGCTCGCTGGGTTTATCATCAGTTTTGCCGCTTACTGCTCCACTGACGTTGCGGTCTCTTGATTTGGTCTGTAGGGTGAACCGTTCCTGTTATAGGGCAGAATATTCTGGAGCGTTAATGAGCCTCTTTGGTTGTGTTCACACGTTGCACTCATGATATGACAGTATTTGTCTCCTCCGGTATCAGTGACCTGTTTTCTGACACGTGTGCGCCCCCCGGACACTGCGGTGCCATCTTTGTCTTTGTTCCTGGAAAGAGTAAGGAGGGTTTTTCCCGCGCCTTTCAGGTCTCTTTTTCGGCTGCTGATTGTCGTCCGACCTGTTTTGTTGCTTTTTTTTTTTTATTTCACTTCCCCATTTGGGTGGGGGCGATGGAGGGGCCGCGGGGCCCGAGAGCTACGGCTTCACATTCACGGAGTTCCAGGGTTCACAGTTATTGCCTGGTGTCCCCATATAAGTGGAATATGGACGGAGTCCTGGAACAGTCACACAAGGTTAGAACACAGGAACGCTCAGACAAGCCGAGCATGCATGTAAATGGAAGTGTGTGGAGGAATGGCTGCTCCAGTAGACGTCCTATAAGGGGCCGCCTTAAGGCTGCGCAGTTTCAGCACCATGTGGCGGTATAGTCATTACACGTGTGCTCTATACATACATGACCACCACTCCCACACTGATATCCGTATTATCCCGGCTGCCTGTGCACTATACAATTACCTTTATAGACTGAGACCTCCGGAATGTGCGGAGCTGAAGGGTTAACGGCGTTTATACCGCAAAGAGCGTCCCATGATTAACGTAAATGGTTTTATATTCTTATTATATTGAGGTGACAGAATTTGCCGCATTTAGTCTTATGACCCAGAATGTGCAGCTGTGCCAAGGAAGAAGATCGGGATCCTGCGGGAGAGCTGCGTCCGCGGCCACCATCTTGGTTCTCATTATCAGTGAGCACCGATTTACGCAGATTTACCGGTCGAGGGTTTTGTGTCTTGACCACTCATTGAGGTTCCCGACTGAAGATCCAGATCTACATCCAGATGTGCGGGAGCGCTTGGCCCGGCCACCTGTGTGTAATCAGTGGTCACCGTGTAATACCGCACATCTCCTGCAGGGGCCGCTATAGAGTAAGTCTATATCCAGTCCTCTCCTTGTTAATCTCTGACTCTTGTATTGGATTCTACAGGCTGGACCTGCACTGGCCAGGGATACTGTGCAGCTGCCCATTTAACCCCGTGCATACTAGTGGCGTACAGCGCCGGATTCTCCAGGACTGGGGCGTTGTACGAGCCATGTCTGTAATAAAACGCCTCACGCTCCAACCCCCGACAACGGCACGGATGCAATAACTGCACATTCCTTGCTTAAGGTCTGAGGTTATGAAATCGGCGATTACAAGGTTCTCCTTATTTAGCAAAGAATTTTACCTTCTAGTTCAGGGTCATTTAAAGGGATCCTGTCAGTATAGAAGGTGCTTTAAAGGGGCGTCGCTAACCCTTTATATGATAAGCCCGCCTGTAGACTGGTGCAATGATGGCACCTATTCGCTTTAAAGGGAGCTGAGTAGTAGCAGCCTAGCACAGTCAATATACAGTGAAGTGTTGGCCCGGATCCATCTGTTATTGGGGACCTATCCAAATATCACATGTGCACAAAAACTCTCACACCTTTGCACTGAGATTTTTGTTAGTCTTCATTTGCTTTGTAAATAATCTGCACTGCACATTCCCTACCATTCAGCTGCCTTAGGCCGGGTTCACACAGAGTATTTTGGCTCGTGATTTGGTACGTAGACGCCGCGGCAGCTTTTGCGGGCCGTATACGCTCCCATTGTTTTCAATGGGAGCCGGTACCGTATATGCGGCGCTATTTTGCGGCTGCCGCAAAATCACGGCTGCAAAATAGCGCCGCGTATACGGTACCGACTCCCATTGAAAACAATGGGAGCGTATACGGCCCGCAAAAGCTCCCGCGGCGTCTACGTACCAAATCACGAGCCAAAATACTCCGTGTGAACCCGGCCTTAGAGTCTGCGTAACTCCTTCACCTAGCTGGCTGTCCTGCTGCCTCTCGCCTGGACTGGCTGATTCCTGGACAGGTCTCCATAGTGCTGAGCTGATGTACCGTCAGTCTCTTCTGAGTCCAGGCTGCTGTCAGTCTACAGGCAGTACATCACCGGCACACACCAGCAGAGGGAGCCTTGTGTATACCTACAGTATATATCATCCGCTTCTTCACTATCCAGGTTGCTGAGCGTCATGTCGATGTGTTGCTGAGGATTACATTGATGTGTTGTTTCATTGCCGTGTACCATGTTGGTTCATTGCCGTGCGTTGTGTCGGTGCATTGTTTCATTGCCGTGCGTTGTGTCGGTGCATTGTTTCATTGCTGTGCGTTGTGTCGGTGCATTGTTTCATTGCCGTGCGTTGTGTCGGTGCGTTGTTTCATTGCCGTGCGTTGTGTCGGTGCGTTGTTTCATTGCCGTGCGCTGTGTCGGTGTGTTGTTTCATTGCCGTGCATTGTGTCGGTGCATTGTTTCATTGCTGTGCGTTGTGTCGGTGTGTTGTTTCATTGCCGTGCGTTGTGTTGGTACATTGTTTCTTTGCCGTGCGTTGTGTTGGTACATTGTTTCATTGCCGTGCGTTGTCGGTGTGTTGTTTCATTGCCGTGCGTTGTCGGTGTGTTGTTTCATTGCCGTGCGTTGTGTCGGTGCGTTGTTTCATTGCCGTGCGCTGTGTCGGTGCGTTGTTTCTTTGCCGTGCATTGTGTCGGTGCGTTGTTTCATTGCCGTGCTCTGTGTCGGTGTGTTGTTTCATTGCCGTGCGCTGTGTCGGTGTGTTGTTTCATTGCCGTGCGCTGTGTCGGTGTGTTGTTTCATTGCCGTGCTCTGTGTCGGTGTGTTTCATTGCCGTGCGCTGTATCACTGCGTTGTTTCATTGCCGTGCGCTGTGTTGGTGCGTTGCTGATGGTTGCGTGGATGTTACTTTGTAGCTTTGTCATTATCTTTCTGTATTTGGACGTTTCGGTCTGTTATATTTGGCGGTTTTCTGTGCCGTATGTCCGGCCGTGGTGGATACTGATACTTACGTCATGGCTTTAATATTCTGCCATAATCCCAGGAGCAGCGAGCGGTCGTCTGTGCGGTGTTTGTATTCAGGACAAGTTAAAGAGGTTGTCCAGGATTCTGCTGTAGATTGGTGGGGGGCTGACACCAGGGACCCCCACCATTTCCTATATGAGGAGGCTGAAGCTTTTGTATGAGTGTTGAGGTCTCTATTCTAAACAAGGACAGCGCCATACATTGTATAGTGGTTGTTCTTGGTATTGCAGGTCCGCTCCATTCACATGACTAAGACTGATCTGCAAACAGTCTGTGACCGATGACTGTGACGTCACTGACTCTTTAAAGCAGAAGCAGTGCTCAGTTGTCAGGAAGCCGAGGGCCATAATCTTGTGGTGCATGCTCTGCAGTTCGGATGCATGTGGGACATCCTGACCCAGCGGACACCGGACATCTTCAAGCTTAGGTTCCTAAGGATCCCTGCGGAGAGCTGAGGTGTGATACAGAAATCTAATCTAATGCTTCAAATATGTCTAGACTCCGTCTGTATTCCTCCATATTCTCAGCCAGTCAGCGCTTGTGGCAGCCGCTGAGGCCTCAGGGTTGGTCTCCGGGGTCAGTCCTATTGTTTGACCCCTCTCAATCTGAGACAGGTAACTACAGATTATTAAAACCACCAGATCAATAAAGCCATTTGTATTGTGTAATACCCAGGTCCTGCCTGCAGATGTCACTGGTGCTCTCCGGGCCTATTCTGAGCCTTGCAGCATTAGCAGGACCAGGCTCATGTCCATACGGAGGTGCACCCTGGCCCGTGGGGTATTTACTGGATGCATGGAGAGTCCCTGAAATATGTGCCATGTCAGAGAGTGCGGCCAAGCCCCCGCACAGGGTCAGGTATGAGGTTGGCCCATACACCCACCGATTGACTGCTGTAGTTGTCAGACCTGCACAGTGTACGGAGCTGAATGCAGACAGTTCTGTGTACTGTGCTGCTGATTTATTGCAGTATCCTGACATTCACTGCACGTAAAATCTCACAGATATCAGATCACATAGAAGTCTATGGAGGGGAGAGCAGAAGCGGAGTGAAGAGACAGAGGCGCAGTAAAAAGCTGCTGGAGCTAAGTAGTAAGTTTCTACCTCACCCCAAATGCTTTATTCACCTGAGTACTCCTCTATATAGTCCTATATGATCCTGATGAGGCTTCTGAGCAGATTCTCCTTTACGTTCTGTGTACAGTGTATGGGACCCCTCCTAGCGCTGGTCTCCGGCCGCCAGATGAGGGAGATCAGGTATTACTGTCTGCAGAGGGGACACTGCTGTAATAATGTAGACGTCATGTAATGGTCAGAGATGGCGGCAATCCTCCTGTATATATATATATTCTGGGCTCCGGCCGCCAGATGAGGGAGATCAGGTATTACTGTCTGCAGAGGGAGCACTGCTGTAATAATGTAGACGTCATGTAATGGTCAGAGATGGCGGCAATCCTAGTGTATATATATATCCTGGGCTCCGGTCGCCAGATGAGGGAGATCAGGTATTACTGTCTGCAGAGGGAACACTGCTGTAATAATGTAGACGCCATGTAATGGTCAGAGATGGCGGCAATCCTCCTGTATATATATATCCTGGGCTCCGGCCACCAGATGAGGGAGATCCGGTATTACTGTCTGCAGAGGGAGCACTGCTGTAATAATGTAGACGCCATGTAATGGTCAGAGATGGCGGCAATCCTCCTGTATATATATATCCTGGGCTCCGGCCACCAGATGAGGGAGATCAGGTATTACTGTCTGCAGAGGGAGCACTGCTGTAATAATGTAGACGCCATGTAATGGTCAGAGATGGCGGCAATCCTCCTGTATATATATATATATCCTGGGCTCCGGCCACCAGATGAGGGAGATCAGGTATTACTGTCTGCAGAGGGAACACTGCTGTAATAATGTAGACGCCATGTAATGGTCAGAGATGGCGGCAATCCTCCTGTATATATATATATATATATATATATATATATATATATATATATATATTCTGGGCTCCGGCCGCCAGATGAGGGAGATCAGGTATTACTGTCTGCAGAGGGGACACTGCTGTAATAATGTAGACGTCATGTAATGGTCAGAGATGGCGGCAATCCTCCTGTATATATATATATTCTGGGCTCCGGCCGCCAGATGAGGGAGATCAGGTATTACTGTCTGCAGAGGGAGCACTGCTGTAATAATGTAGACGTCATGTAATGGTCAGAGATGGCGGCAATCCTAGTGTATATATATATCCTGGGCTCCGGTCGCCAGATGAGGGAGATCAGGTATTACTGTCTGCAGAGGGAACACTGCTGTAATAATGTAGACGCCATGTAATGGTCAGAGATGGCGGCAATCCTCCTGTATATATATATCCTGGGCTCCGGCCACCAGATGAGGGAGATCCGGTATTACTGTCTGCAGAGGGAGCACTGCTGTAATAATGTAGACGCCATGTAATGGTCAGAGATGGCGGCAATCCTCCTGTATATATATATATCCTGGGCTCCGGCCACCAGATGAGGGAGATCAGGTATTACTGTCTGCAGAGGGAGCACTGCTGTAATAATGTAGACGCCATGTAATGGTCAGAGATGGCGGCAATCCTCCTGTATATATATATATATCCTGGGCTCCGGCCACCAGATGAGGGAGATCAGGTATTACTGTCTGCAGAGGGAACACTGCTGTAATAATGTAGACGCCATGTAATGGTCAGAGATGGCGGCAATCCTCCTGTATATATATATATATATATATATATATATATATATATATATATATATATTCTGGGCTCCGGCCGCCAGATGAGGGAGATCAGGTATTACTGTCTGCAGAGGGAACACTGCTGTAATAATGTAGACGCCATGTAATGGTCAGAGATGGCGGCAATCCTCCTGTATATATATATATATATATATATATATATATATTCTGGGCTCCGGCCGCCAGATGAGGGAGATCAGGTATTACTGTCTGCAGAGGGAGCACTGCTGTAATAATGTAGACGCCATGTAATGGTCAGAGATGGCGGCAATCCTCCTGTATATATATATCCTGGGCTCCGGCCACCAGATGAGGGAGATCCGGTATTACTGTCTGCAGAGGGAGCACTGCTGTAATAATGTAGACGCCATGTAATGGTCAGAGATGGCGGCAATCCTCCTGTATATATATATATATATATATATATATATATATATATATATATATATATATATATTCTGGGCTCCGGCCGCCAGATGAGGGAGATCAGGTATTACTGTCTGCAGAGGGAGCACTGCTGTAATAATGTAGACGCCATGTAATGGTCAGAGATGGCGGCAATCCTCCTGTATATATATATATATATATATATATATTCTGGGCTCCGGCCGCCAGATGAGGGAGATCAGGTATTACTGTCTGCAGAGGGAGCACTGCTGTAATAATGTAGACGCCATGTAATGGTCAGAGATGGCGGCAATCCTCCTGTATATATATATCCTGGGCTCCGGCCACCAGATGAGGGAGATCCGGTATTACTGTCTGCAGAGGGAGCACTGCTGTAATAATGTAGACGCCATGTAATGGTCAGAGATGGCGGCAATCCTCCTGTATATATATATCCTGGGCTCCGGCCACCAGATGAGGGAGATCAGGTATTACTGTCTGCAGAGGGAGCACTGCTGTAATAATGTAGACGCCATGTAATGGTCAGAGATGGCGGCAATCCTCCTGTGTATATATATATATATATATCCTGGGCTCCGGTCACCAGATGAGGGAGATCAGGTATTACTGTCTGCAGAGGGAGCACTGCTGTAATAATGTAGACGCCATGTAATGGTCAGAGATGGCGGCAATCCTCCTGTATATATATATATTCTGGGCTCCGGCCGCCAGATGAGGGAGATCAGGTATTACTGTCTGCAGAGGGAGCACTGCTGTAATAATGTAGACGCCATGTAATGGTCAGAGATGGCGGCAATCCTCCTGTATATATATATATATATATATATATATATATATATCCTGGGCTCCGGCCACCAGATGAGGGAGATCAGGTATTACTGTCTGCAGAGGGAGCACTGCTGTAATAATGTAGACGCCATGTAATGGCCAGAGATGGCGGCAATCCTCCTGTGTATATATATATATCCTGGGCTCCGGCCACCAGATGAGGGAGATCAGGTATTACTGTCTGCAGAGGGAGCACTGCTGTAATAATGTAGACGCCATGTAATGGTCAGAGATGGCGGCAATCCTCCTGTATATATATATCCTGGGCTCTGGCCGCCAGATGAGGGAGATCAGGTATTACTGTCTGCAGAGGGAACACTGCTGTAATAATGTAGACGCCATGTAATGGTCAGAGATGGCGGCAATCCTCCTGTATATATATATCCTGGGCTCCGGCCACCAGATGAGGGAGATCAGGTATTACTGTCTGCAGAGGGAGCACTGCTGTAATAATGTAGACGCCATGTAATGGCCAGAGATGGCGGCAATCCTCCTGTGTATATATATATATCCTGGGCTCCGGCCACCAGATGAGGGAGATCAGGTATTACTGTCTGCAGAGGGAGCACTGCTGTAATAATGTAGACGCCATGTAATGGTCAGAGATGGCGGCAATCCTCCTGTATATATATATCCTGGGCTCTGGCCGCCAGATGAGGGAGATCAGGTATTACTGTCTGCAGAGGGAACACTGCTGTAATAATGTAGACGCCATGTAATGGTCAGAGATGGCGGCAATCCTCCTGTATATATATATATATATCCTGGGCTCCGGCCACCAGATGAGGGAGATCAGGTATTACTGTCTGCAGAGGGAGCACTGCTGTAATAATGTAGACGCCATGTAATGGTCAGAGATGGCGGCAATCCTCCTGTGTATATATATATATATATATCCTGGGCTCCGGTCACCAGATGAGGGAGATCAGGTATTACTGTCTGCAGAGGGAGCACTGCTGTAATAATGTAGACGCCATGTAATGGTCAGAGATGGCGGCAATCCTCCTGTATATATATATATCCTGGGCTCCGGCCGCCAGATGAGGGAGATCAGGTATTACTGTCTGCAGAGGGAGCACTGCTGTAATAATGTAGACGCCATGTAATGGTCAGAGATGGCGGCAATCCTCCTGTATATATATATCCTGGGCTCCGGCCACCAGATGAGGGAGATCAGGTATTACTGTCTGCAGAGGGAGCACTGCTGTAATAATGTAGACGCCATGTAATGGCCAGAGATGGCGGCAATCCTCCTGTGTATATATATATATATCCTGGGCTCCGGCCACCAGATGAGGGAGATCAGGTATTACTGTCTGCAGAGGGAGCACTGCTGTAATAATGTAGACGCCATGTAATGGTCAGAGATGGCGGCAATCCTCCTGTATATATATATCCTGGGCTCCGGCCGCCAGATGAGGGAGATCAGGTATTACTGTCTGCAGAGGGAGCACTGCTGTAATAATGTAGACGCCATGTAATGGCCAGAGATGGCGGCAATCCTCCTGTATGTATATATATATATATATCCTTGGCTCCGGCCACCAGATGAGGGAGATCAGGTATTACTGTCTGCAGAGGGAGCACTGCTGTAATAATGTAGACGCCATGTAATGGTCAGAGATGGCGGCAATCCTCCTGTATATATATATTCTGGGCTCCTCATTACTTAGATAGATTAGATAACGGGGGTTTCTAAGCTCAGGATATCAGTAGGGGACTGGTGGGGTCTGTCTGACACCCACAGATACCAGGGCTGACCACTGTCTGGAGAGCTCGGCCGCCGTACGTTCAGGCACTGGCGGGTGCTGTGAGGAGCTGATGGGTGGGGGGTGTCAGGTGTCAGAACCCCCACCAATCTGAAATTGATGCCCTAAACTAAAGCTGGTTAGACTGGAGCTTCTCTAATATAGAGGATCAGCTTCTCCTGCTTCAGGGCACCCGGCAGGTCTCTGCCTACTGACTTCAATGAGAATATTGTAATACCTCGCTCCACCTGTGGTGGCGCTGTAGGGGAAATAAATACAGATGACATCAGATCACCCAGTCCACGATGCTTAGTGTGGTATATATCCGTGCTCTGGGTACGTGTCACACATGATGCGGTGTATATCCATGCTCCGGCGTGGCGTGTCACACATGATGCGGTGTATATCCGTGCTCTGGGTACATGTCACACATGATGCGGTGTATATCCGTGCTCTGGGTACGTGTCACACATGATGCGGTATATATCTGTGCTCTGGGTCCGTGTCACACATGATGCGGTGTATATCCGTGCTCTGGGTACGTGTCACACATGATGCGGTGTATATCCATGCTCCGGCGTGGCGTGTCACACATGATGCGGTATATATCCGTGCTCTGGGTGCGTGTCACACATGATGCGGTGTATATCCGTGCTCTGGGTACGTGTCACACATGATGCGGTGTATATCCATGCTCCGGCGTGGCGTGTCACACATGATGCGGTATATATCCGTGCTCTGGGTGCGTGTCACACATGATGCAGTGTATATCCGTGCTCTGGGTACGTGTCACACATGATGCGGTATATATCTGTGCTCTGGGTGCGTGTCACACATGATGCGGTGTATATCCGTGCTCTGGGTACGTGTCACACATGATGCGGTGTATATCCGTGCTCTGGGTACATGTCACACATGATGCGGTGTATATCCGTGCTCTGGGTACGTGTCACACATGATGCGGTGTATATCCATGCTCTGGCGTGGCGTGTCACACATGATGCGGTATATATCCGTGCTCTGGGTGCATGTCACACATGATGCGGTGTATATCCGTGCTCTGGGTGCGTGTCACACATGATGCGGTGTATATCCGTGCTCTGGGTACGTGTCACACATGATGCGGTATATATCCGTGCTCTGGGTACGTGTCACACATGATGCGGTGTATATCCGTGCTCTGGGTACGTGTCACACATGATGCGGTGTATATCCGTGCTCTGGGTACATGTCACACATGATGCGGTGTATATCCGTGCTCTGGGTACGTGTCACACATGATGCGGTGTATATCCATGCTCTGGCGTGGCGTGTCACACATGATGCGGTATATATCCGTGCTCTGGGTGCATGTCACACATGATGCGGTGTATATCCGTGCTCTGGGTGCGTGTCACACATGATGCGGTGTATATCCGTGCTCTGGGTACGTGTCACACATGATGCGGTATATATCCGTGCTCTGGGTACGTGTCACACATGATGCGGTGTATATCCGTGCTCTGGGTACGTGTCACACATGATGCGGTGTATATCCATGCTCCGGCGTGGTGTGTCACACATGATGCGGTGTATATCCGTGCTCTGGGTACGTGTCACACATGATGCGGTGTATATTTGTTCTCCGGCGTGGCGTGTCGCACATGATGCGGTGTATATTTGTGCTCCAGCGTGGCGTGTCACACATGATGCGGTGTATATTTGTGCTCCGGCGTGGCGTGTCACACATGATGCGGTGTATATTCGTGCTCCGGCGTGGCGTGTCACACATGATGCGGTGTATATTTGTGCTCCGGCGTGGCGTGTCACACATGATGCGGTGTATATTCGTGCTCCGGCGTGGCGTGTCACACATGATGTGGTGTATATCCGTGTTCTAGGTACGTGTCACACATGATGCGGTGTATATCCGTGCTCTCGGTATGTGTCACACATGATGTGGTGTATATCCATGCTCCGGCGTGGCGTGTCACACATGATGCGGTGTATATCCGTGCTCTGGGTACATGTCACACATGATGCGGTGTATATCCGTGCTCTGGGTACGTGTCACACATGATGCGGTGTATATCCGTGCTCTGGGTACATGTCACACATGATGCGGTGTATATCCATGCTCCGGCGTGGCGTGTCACACATGATGCGGTGTATATCCATGCTCTGGCGTGGCGTGTCACACATGATGCGGTGTATATCCGTGCTCTGGGTACATGTCACACATGATGCGGTGTATATCCGTGCTTTGGGTACATGTCACACATGATGCGGTGTATATCCGTGCTCTGGGTACATGTCACACATGATGCGGTGTATATCCGTGCTCTGGGTACATGTCACACATGATGCGGTGTATATCCGTGCTCTGGGTACGTGTCACACATGATGCGGTGTATATCCGTGCTCTGGGTACGTGTCACACATGATGCGGTGTATATCCGTGCTCTGGGTACGTGTCACACATGATGCGGTGTATATCCATGCTCCGGCGTGGTGTGTCACACATGATGCGGTGTATATCCATGCTCTGGGTACGTGTCACACATGATGCGGTGTATATCTGTGCTCTGGGTATGTGTCACACATGATGCGGTGTATATTTGTTCTCCGGCGTGGCGTGTCGCACATGATGCGGTGTATATTTGTACTCCGGCGTGGCGTGTCACACATGATGCGGTGTATATTCGTGCTCCGGAGTGGCGTGTCACACATGATGCGGTGTATATTTGTGCTCCGGCGTGGCGTGTCACACATGATGCGGTGTATATTCGTGCTCCGGCGTGGCGTGTCACACATGATGTGGTGTATATCCGTTCTCTAGGTACGTGTCACACATGATGCGGTGTATATCCGTGCTCTCGGTATGTGTCACACATGATGTGGTGTATATCCATGCTCCGGCGTGGCGTGTCACACATGATGCGGTGTATATCCGTGCTCTGGGTACATGTCACACATGATGCGGTGTATATCTGTGCTCTGGGTACATGTCACACATGATGCGGTGTATATCCGTGCTCTGGGTACGTGTCACACATGATGCGGTGTATATCCATGCTCCGGCGTGGCGTGTCACACATGATGCGGTGTATATCCATGCTCTAGGTACGTGTCACACATGATGCGGTGTATATCCGTGCTCTGGGTACATGTCACACATGATGCGGTGTATATCCGTGCTCTGGGTACATGTCACACATGATGCGGTGTATATCCGTGCTCTGGGTACATGTCACACATGATGCGGTTTATATCCATGCTTCGGCGTGGCGTGTCACACATGATGCGGTGTATATTCGTGCTCCGGCGTGGCGTGTCACACATGATGTGGTGTATATCCGTTCTCTAGGTACGTGTCACACATGATGCGGTGTATATCCGTGCTCTCGGTATGTGTCACACATGATGTGGTGTATATCCATGCTCCGGCGTGGCGTGTCACACATGATGTGGTGTATATCCGTGCTCTGGGTACATGTCACACATGATGCGGTGTATATCTGTGCTCTGGGTACATGTCACACATGATGCGGTGTATATCCGTGCTCTGGGTACGTGTCACACATGATGCGGTGTATATCCATGCTCCGGCGTGGCGTGTCACACATGATGCGGTGTATATCCGTGCTCTGGGTACATGTCACACATGATGCGGTGTATATCCGTGCTCTGGGTACATGTCACACATGATGCGGTGTATATCCGTGCTCTGGGTACATGTCGCACATGATGCGGTGTATATCCGTGCTCTGGGTACGTGTCACACATGATGCGGTGTATATCCATGCTCCGGCGTGGCGTGTCACACATGATGCGGTGTATATCCGTGCTCTAGGTACGTGTCACACATGATGCGGTGTATATCCGTGCTCTGGGTACATGTCACACATGATGCGGTGTATATCCGTGCTCTGGGTACATGTCACACATGATGCGGTGTATATCCGTGCTCTGGGTACGTGTCACACATGATGCGGTGTATATCCGTGCTCTGGGTACATGTCACACATGATGCGGTTTATATCCATGCTTCGGCGTGGCGTGTCACACATGATGCGGTGTATATCCGTGCTCTGGGTACGTGTCACACATGATGCGGTATATATCCGTGCTCTGGGTACGTGTCACACATGATGCGGTGTATATCCGTGCTCTGGGTACGTGTCACACATGATGCGGTGTATATCCGTGCTCTGGGTACGTGTCACACATGATGCGGTGTATATCCATGCTCCGGCGTGGCGTGTCACATGATGCGGTGTATATCCGTGCTCTGGGTACGTGTCACACATGATGCGGTGTATATCCATGCTCCGGCGTGGCGTGTCACACATGATGCGGTGTATATCCGTGCTCTGGGTACATGTCACACATGATGCAGTGTATATCCGTGCTCTGGGTACGTGTCACACATGATGCGGTGTATATTTGTGCTCCGGCGTGGCGTGTCACACATGATGCGGTGTATATTTGTGCTCCGGCGTGGCGTGTCACACATGATGCGGTGTATATTTGTTCTCCGGCGTGGCGTGTCACACATGATGCGGTGTATATTTGTTCTCCGGCGTGGCGTGTCGCACATGATGCGGTGTATATTTGTGCTCTGGCGTGGCGTGTCACACATGATGTGGTGTATATCCGTGCTCTGGGTACATGTCACACATGATGCGGTGTATATCCGTGCTCTGGGTACGTGTCACACATGATGCGGTGTATATCCGTGCTCTGGGTACGTGTCACACATGATGCGGTGTATATCCGTGCTCTGGGTACGTGTCACACATGATGCGGTGTATATCCGTGCTCTGGGTACGTGTCACACATGATGCGGTGTATATCCGTGCTCTGGGTACATGTCACACATGATGCGGTGTATATCCGTGCTCTGGGTATGTGTCACACATGATGCGGTGTATATTTGTGCTCTGGGTACGTGTCACACATGATGCGGTGTATATCCGTGCTCCGGCGTGGCGTGTCACACATGATGCGGTGTATATCCGTGCTCTGGGTACGTGTCACACATGATGCGGTGTATATCCGTGCTCTGGGTACGTGTCACACATGATGCGGTGTATATCCGTGCTTCGGCGTGGCGTGTCACACATGATGCGGTGTATATCCGTGCTCTGGGTACGTGTCACACATGATGCGGTGTATATTTGTGCTCTGGGTACGTGTCACACATGATGCGGTGTATATCCGTGCTCCGGCGTGGCGTGTCACACATGATGCGGTGTATATCCGTGCTCTGGGTACGTGTCACACATGATGCGGTGTATATCCGTGCTCCGGCGTGGCGTGTCACACATGATGCGGTGTATATCCGTGCTCTGGGTACGTGTCACACATGATGCGGTGTATATCCGTGCTCTGGGTACGTGTCACACATGATGCGGTGTATATTTGTGCTCTGGGTATGTGTCACACATGATGCGGTGTATATCCGTGCTCCGGCGTGGCGTGTCATGAATACCCCTTTATGTTTTGCGCTCGGCATTGTCCATGCGTGTTGTTGTGTGCGATTCTTCGGCATAGGGGAGCGACTCTGTAACCTTCAGCCTCAGGAGCCGATGGACAGAAACCTCTTCTGTTACTGAGCAAATAGTAAAATCCCCGAACGAAAAGGATCCGAAAAACGGGAACTAAAGAAGCAGAAGTTGGCGCGGCCGCCTGAGTATCAGATATTAGGAGGAGCCCAATAATCCCATCCCAAAGTCCTGCAGGGACCCCCCGCGATCAGCTCTGTTACCGGCAGACAGCGCCTCCGCAGGAGAAAGTAGGCATTACACGTGTCCATTCATAGCAATGGCTGGTGTGTGCAGGACAGGTCGGGTCCTCCACAGCGAGAGACACTCAGGCCAAGAGATGAGGATCCTCAAAGAGAATTAGGAAATGGGGACCCAGTCAGGTGGGCGGTCCCTGTCATTTTACTCCAGCCAGGACTACCCACCTGACAACAGGGAGCTTCACTGTGCTGAAATGATTACTCAGGAATGGTGGGGGCTAGAGGAAAAAATACAACTGTGCCGGAATCAGCGGAGCGGGGGCTACTGAAGGACACAGAGAGCTGGAGGTGGGGAAAGGTCCTCTTAAAAGTTAAGGAGGAACCCCGATAGATGACTTTGGATGAGCTCAGCCCCAGTGTCTGACATTCGGGATTTGGATTATGACTGTGGAGCTGAATGTAATGAGTATAGTCTGTACTAGGCCATGGAGTATGTTGGTGCTATAGAAGTGGTGGATTATTACAGCAGGTGACTTTATTGTGGGGGGTCCGGAGCCCCTGTCCTGGACTGCACAGCTCCATTATCAGGCCGGAGATTGAGAAGGTGTGAACAGGGATGAAATGGCTGATAACAGAGAACAATAGTCTGTATTACCCTATAAAGTGAGTGCTGAGGAGCCGAGGTGATCGGCTGTGCCCCAGGTCTTCGTGTATTTCCATATCTGTCCTGCAGGAGGCGCCGTCTGTCTTCCTCACATCAGGTCACAGTCTGAGCACTTAGTGACATGTTATCTTCCTAGCACAGAAGACGTCGTCCTGCCGGGTGTCCCTGTGATTGGTGGAGGCCAGGGGGGCCCGAGCGAGCCGGATACATAAAGGCTTATACACACTGCGCTGTAAGCTCCTTATAGTCATCGCAGCGCTCACTGAAGCCCCGAAATCTACTACAGCCTATAGCAGTGAGACCGAGCAACTATCTATCTATCTATCTATCTATCTATCTATCTATCTATCTATCTCCTATCTATCTATCTATCTATCTATCTATCTCCTATCTATCTATCTATCTATCTATCTATCTATCTATCTATCTATCTATCTATCTCCTATCTATCTATCTCCTATCTATCTATCTCCTATCTATCTATCTATCTTCTATCTATCTATCTATCTATCTATCTATCTATCTCCTATCTATCTATCTATCTATCTATCTATCTCCTATCTATCTATCTATCTATCTATCTATCTATCTATCTATCTCCTATCTATCTATCTATCTATCTATCTATCTCCTATCTATCTATCTATCTTCTATCTATCTATCTATCTATCTATCTATCTATCTCCTATCTATCTATCTATCTATCTATCTATCTATCTATCTATCTCCTATCTATCTATCTATCTATCTATCTATCTATCTATCTATCTATCTATCTCCTATCTATCTATCTATCTTCTATCTATCTATCTATCTATCTATCTATCTATCTCCTATCTATCTATCTATCTATCTATCTATCTCCTATCTATCTATCTATCTATCTATCTATCTATCTATCTATCTATCTATCTCCTATCTATCTATCTATCTATCTATCTATCTATCTATCTCCTATCTATCTATCTATCTTCTATCTATCTATCTATCTATCTATCTATCTATCTCCTATCTATCTATCTATCTATCTATCTATCTATCTCCTATCTATCTATCTATCTATCTATCTATCTCCTATCTATCTATCTATCTATCTATCTATCTATCTATCTATCTATCTCCTATCTATCTATCTATCTTCTATCTATCTATCTATCTATCTATCTATCTATCTATCTATCTCCTATCTATCTATCTATCTATCTATCTCCTATCTATCTATCTATCTATCTATCTATCTATCTATCTATCTATCTCCTATCTATCTATCTATCTATCTATCTATCTCCTATCTATCTATCTATCTCCTATCTATCTATCTATCTATCTATCTATCTATCTATCTATCTATCTATCTATCTCCTATCTATCTATCTCCTATCTATCTATCTCCTATCTATCTATCTATCTTCTATCTATCTATCTATCTATCTATCTATCTATCTATCTATCTCCTATCTATCTATCTATCTATCTATCTATCTATCTATCTATCTCCTATCTATCTATCTATCTATCTATCTATCTATCTATCTATCTCCTATCTATCTATCTATCTATCTATCTATCTATCTCCTATCTATCTATCTATCTATCTATCTATCTATCTCCTATCTATCTATCTCCTATCTATCTATCTATCTATCTATCTATCTATCTATCTATCTCCTATCTATCTATCTATCTATCTCCTATCTATCTATCTATCTATCTATCTATCTATCTATCTATCTATCTATCTCCTATCTATCTATCTCCTATCTATCTATCTATCTATCTATCTCCTATCTATCTATCTATCTATCTATCTATCTATCTATCTATCTCCTATCTATCTATCTATCTATCTATCTATCTCCTATCTATCTATCTCCTATCTATCTATCTATCTATCTATCTATCTATCTATCTCCTATCTATCTATCTATCTATCTATCTATCTATCTATCTATCTCCTATCTATCTATCTATCTATCTATCTCCTATCTATCTATCTCCTATCTATCTATCTCCTATCTATCTATCTATCTATCTCCTATCTATCTATCTCCTATCTATCTATCTATCTATCTATCTATCTATCTATCTCCTATCTATCTATCTATCTATCTATCTATCTATCTATCTATCTATCTATCTCCTATCTATCTATCTCCTATCTATCTATCTATCTATCTATCTATCTATCTATCTATCTATCTATCTATCTATCTCCTATCTATCTATCTATCTATCTATCTATCTCCTATCTATCTATCTATCTATCTATCTCCTATCTATCTATCTATCTATCTATCTATCTATCTATCTCCTATCTATCTATCTATCTCCTATCTATCTATCTATCTATCTATCTATCTATCTATCTATCTCCTATCTATCTATCTATCTATCTATCTATCTCCTATCTATCTATCTATCTATCTATCTCCTTTCTATCTATCTATCTATCTATCTATCTATCTATCTATCTATCTATCTCCTATCTATCTATCTATCTATCTATCTCCTATCTATCTATCTATCTATCTATCTCCTATCTATCTATCTATCTATCTCCTATCTATCTATCTATCTCCTATCTATCTATCTATCTATCTATCTATCTATCTATCTCCTATCTATCTATCTATCTATCTCCTTTCTATCTATCTATCTATCTATCTATCTATCTATCTATCTATCTCCTATCTATCTATCTATCTATCTATCTATCTATCTATCTATCTCCTATCTATCTATCTCCTATCTATCTATCTATCTATCTATCTATCTATCTATCTATCTCCTTTCTATCTATCTATCTATCTATCTATCTATCTATCTATCTATCTCCTATCTATCTATCTCCTATCTATCTATCTCCTATCTATCTATCTATCTATCTATCTATCTCCTATCTATCTATCTATCTATCTATCTATCTCCTATCTATCTATCTATCTATCTATCTATCTATCTATCTCCTATCTATCTATCTATCTATCTATCTATCTATCTATCTATCTCCTATCTATCTATCTCCTATCTATCTATCTCCTATCTATCTATCTATCTATCTCCTATCTATCTATCTCCTATCTATCTATCTATCTATCTATCTATCTATCTATCTCCTATCTATCTATCTCCTATCTATCTATCTATCTATCTATCTATCTATCTATCTCCTATCTATCTATCTCCTATCTATCTATCTATCTATCTATCTATCTATCTATCTCCTATCTATCTATCTATCTATCTATCTATCTATCTATCTATCTATCTATCTCCTATCTATCTATCTATCTCCTATCTATCTATCTATCTCCTATCTATCTATCTATCTATCTATCTATCTATCTATCTATCTCCTATCTATCTATCTATCTATCTATCTATCTATCTATCTCCTATCTATCTATCTATCTATCTATCTATCTATCTATCTATCTCCTATCTATCTATCTATCTCCTTTCTATCTATCTATCTATCTATCTATCTATCTCCTATCTATCTATCTATCTATCTATCTATCTATCTCCTATCTATCTATCTATCTATCTATCTATCTATCTCCTATCTATCTATCTATCTCCTTTCTATCTATCTATCTATCTATCTATCTCCTATCTATCTATCTATCTATCTATCTATCTATCTATCTATCTCCTATCTATCTATCTATCTATCTATCTATCTATCTATCTCCTATCTATCTATATTATATCCATCTTTCTGTGCCTCGGATATACTTCTTGCTTTCTTCCAATCCCTTCCCATATCAGATTTTTACCTCTTACATTGTCTTAGTTCTCTGCAGTCTTAGGGGGTGTTCACACTACCATCTGTGTCCGCTCCTAGTGTCTGTGCCAGATTTTGAACGGACACTAGGAGCGGACACCACCTGTCGGACACAGACGGTAGTGTGAACGCCCCCTTAGTGTTGTTGCCTGTATGGGGGTTCCTATAGCTGCCCCCTATAACTTGGTGATTGTGCCCCTGTTGTGTATATTGGGGTGTAGGGTCTGCTGACATGGTCTCTATAGGTACTTGTGGTCTCCGAGCACTTTTGTTTCCAGATAAGATTTTAGCAGCAGAAATTCAGTTCCAAAATTCAGCAATAATAAATTTCCCAATAAATGTCGGAGCTGTAATATTCTGATGCCGAGAAAAAACCTGCAAGAAAATAGCAATAAAGAAATGGCCATAAATCCTGCTTTACTGCCTGTGGCCACTAGAGGGATCCCTGAAGCTTTGGAGTAGTGGTCCGAATTCCACGTACTCTGGTGCCATCAATTGACGCGGTGTTGAGAGTTAGTCAGTAAATGGCGGCTGCAGCGTCTATGTTGGCGCAGACCGGTGATGGACCCAGCAGTTATAGGGCGGCGTAGCAGTGGTGGGAGAGCCCTTGTGGATGATGGTGATGGGTGAGCCCTCGTGGGTGGGGGTGGCCGGAGAGCCCTCGTGGGTGGCCGGAGAGCCCTCGTGGGTGGCCGGAGAGCCCTCGTGGGTGGGGGTGGCCGGAGAGCCCTCGTGGATTGCAGTGGCGGGAGAGCCCTCGTGGATTGCAGTGGCGGGAGAGCCCTCGTGGATTGCAGTGGCGGGAGAGCCCTCGTGGATTGCAGTGGCGGGAGAGCCCTCGTGGATTGCAGTGGCGGGAGAGCCCTCGTGGATTGCAGTGGCGGGAGAGCCCTCGTGGATTGCAGTGGCGGGAGAGCCCTCGTGGATTGCAGTGGCGGGAGAGCCCTCGTGGATTGCAGTGGCGGGAGAGCCCTCGTGGATTGCAGTGGCGGGAGAGCCCTCGTGGATTGCAGTGGCGGGAGAGCCCTCGTGGATTGCAGTGGCGGGAGAGCCCTCGTGGGTGGGGGGTGGCGGGAGAGCCCTCGTGGATTGCAGTGGCGGGAGAGCCCTCGTGGATTGCAGTGGCGGGAGAGCCCTCGTGGATTGCAGTGGCGGGAGAGCCCTCGTGGATTGCAGTGGCGGGAGAGCCCTCGTGGATTGCAGTGGCGGGAGAGCCCTCATAGATAATTGTGGCCGGAGAGCCTTCATGGATGGGGGTGGTGGGAGAGACCTTGTGGTCGACAGTAGCTGGAGAGCCCTCCTGGATGGGGGTGGCCGGAGAGCCCTCATAGATAACAGTGGTGGAAGAGCCCTCGTGGATGGGGGGGGGGGGGACATTGGGGTGTGCGGGTCACGTCAGAACAGACTGATCTGATTGGTCTTGTACAGGACGTCTCGGTGTATTTATAGCTGGTGCAGTCTGATTGATCTGTGGTCTCTCTAGGCAGTAGTCGCCCTATAGGTGTGCGGGGTCACTATTGAGGCTCCGGTATAGACCTGGCAGTTACATTTTACCTCTCTGATCCTATTCATTTCCTTCCATCAGTGGAGTCAGAGGGTTCCTTTAGCCGCTTATCTCATCGCTGTTTTCCGGTGCGTGTGACCATCGCCACGCTCATGTGCCTGCGATGCCACCATCGTGCCAGGACTGGCTAATAAGTCACCAGATCAGCGTCCCCAGGAAAGGGTTACTTAAAGGGCCGGATCACCTTTGTACTTGTCCTTATAGTTTATTTGTTACATTTATTATACAAAGTAAATCCATTGTAATAAAGAGGCTCAAGATTTGTGTCGGTGAAATAAAGAAGAAGGTGAAAGAGTTCGGTTCCAGGATATCCTCGCTGCCCTCATGTGTATGATATAGGGTAGCTGGTGCCTATAGACAGAGCTTTTCCCGCTGGCTCTCATGTATATAATATATAGGGTGGACGTGTATGTGTCAGGTAGGTGGTACCTATAGACAGAGCTTTTCCCGCTGGCTCTTGGCAGGAATCTCAAGGACTTTTTGATCTGTTTGTATAGTGGGGCAGTGAAATGGTTAAGTGTGCACTTGCTGTTTGGAGATGAAGCAGAGCACAACCCCTGACGTCATCACTATCACCCCCATCATCCCGCAGGCAGCCCCGTCTTGTGTGATTTCCCTTCTCCTTCTTCCTCACCTGCTTCTCTCTTCTCCTCCTCCTCCTTCTCCTTCTCCTCCTCCTCCTCCTCCTCCTCGCTGCTCCTCCTCGCTCTTCTCTCACAAGTGCTGAGTCTTACCAATGAGGCGTCTCTTCCTAACCCAAACTCCAAACTAGGACTGGAGACCGGTGCCCGCAGCCATACACCCACATACCCTCCAGCTGTGCAGCGCCCTCTTACACCCCACGTGCATTGTGGGTACACACAACTTTTTAGCCGGTGTTCAGACTTGGCGCTGTGTGTGCCCCTAGTGCGATGCAGCCACTTCTCACCCATCTCACTAGTTGACACTCACACTGCACACCTACGGAGCGCACTCACACTGCATGCCTACGGAGCGCACTCACCTTATACGCTGACACACTGCACGCCTACGGAGCGCACTCACCTTATACGCTGACACTCACACTGCACGCCTACGGAGCGCACTCACCTTATACGCTGACACACTGCACGCCTACGGAGCGCACTCACCTTATACACTGACAATCACACTGCATGCCTACGGAGCGCACTCACCTTATACGCTGACAATCACACTGCACGCCTACGGAGCGCACTCACCTTATACGCTGACACACTGCACGCCTACGGAGCGCACTCACCTTATACACTGACACTCACACTGCACGCCTACGGAGCGCACTCACCTTATACGCTGACACACTGCACGCCTACGGAGCGCACTCACCTTATACGCTGACACTCACACTGCATGCCTACGGAGCGCACTCACCTTATACGCTGACACACTGCACGCCTACAGAGCGCACTCACCTTATACGCTGACAATCACACTGCACGCCTACGGAGCGCACTCACCTTATACGCTGACACACTGCACGCCTACGGAGCGCACTCACCTTATACGCTGACACTCACACTGCACGCCTACAGAGCGCACTCACCTTATACGCTGACACACTGCACGCCTACGGAGCGCACTCACCTTATACGCTGACACACTGCACGCCTACGGAGCGCATTCACCTTATACGCTGACACACTGCACGCCTACGGAGCGCACTCACCTTATACGCTGACACACTGCATGCCTACGGAGCGCACTCACCTTATACGCTGACACACTGCACGCCTACGGAGCGCACTCACCTTATACGCTGACACACTGCACGCCTACGGAGCGCACTCACCTTATACGCTGACACTCACACTGCACGCCTACGGAGCGCACTCACCTTATACGCTGACACACTGCACGCCTACGGAGCGCACTCACCTTATACGCTGACACACTGCACGCCTACGGAGCGCACTCACCTTATACGCTGACACACTGCACACCTACGGAGCGCACTCACCTTATACGCTGACACACTGCACGCCTACGGAGCGCACTCACCTTATACGCTGACACACTGCACGCCTACGGAGCGCACTCACCTTATACGCTGACACACTGCACGCCTACGGAGCGCACTCACCTTATACGCTGACACACTGCACACCTACGGAGCGCACTCACCTTATACGCTGACACACTGCACGCCTACGGAGCGCACTCACCTTATACGCTGACACACTGCACGCCTACGGAGCGCACTCACCTTATACGCTGACATTGTCACACACAGGGGACGGTTTCCTTGTTCTCGGGGACACTTCCTTTATACTAATCCTCCTCGTCTCTCCTTACACAGTGGATCGCTCCCGGTCTCTGACTCCGCCGAATCTTCTGGCCGGCACATCAGGTCACAGACTTTTACTTCTTAAGCCTTGCTGGGGGGAGGGGCTGGGGTGTTGGTATTTGGGGTGTCAGTCTTTTGGGGACGGGTGTATATATGAGGCAATGTTCTGTAACTATCCAGCGTGGAGTTGTGGAGAGGGATGTGATAGGAGCCTGGACATAAAGGGTTAAAGCCGTCTGTCTCGTTTGTATGTGTATATATATAATATCTATCTGTATATAGAGCATTAACTCCTGAGTGCCCAGAAATGATAATTATATGCTATTTATCAGGCTGTAATAACTGGTTACACGTCCTAATACTGGATCTAAGTATAATGTGCGATTATCTATCTATCTATCTATCTATCTATCTATCTATCTATCTATCTATCTCCTATCTATCTATCTATCTATCTATCTATCTATCTATCTCCTATCTATCTATCTCCTATCTATCTATCTATCTATCTATCTATCTATCTATCTATCTATCTGTCTATCTCCTATCTATCTATCTATCTATCTATCTCCTATCTATCTATCTATCTATCTATCTATCTATCTCCTATCTATCTATCTATCTATCTATCTATCTATCTATCTATCTATCTATCTCCTATCTATCTATCTCCTATCTATCTATCTATCTATCTATCTATCTATCTATCTATCTATCTGTCTATCTCCTATCTATCTATCTATCTATCTATCTATCTCCTATCTATCTATCTATCTCCTATCTATCTATCTATCTATCTATCTATCTATCTGTCTATCTCCTATCTATCTATCTATCTATCTATCTCCTATCTATCTATCTCCTATCTATCTATCTATCTATCTATCTATCTATCTATCTATCTCCTATCTATCTCCGATCTATCTATCTATCTATCTACTATCTATCTATCTATTGATCTCCTATCTATCTATTGATCTCCTCTCTATCTATCTATCTATCTATCTATCTATCTATCTATCTATCTATCTATCTATCTACTATCTATCTATCTATCTATCTTCTATCTATCTATCTCCTATCTATCTATCTATTGATCTCCTATCTATCTATTGATCTCCTATCTATCTATCTATCTATCTATCTATCTATCTATCTATCTATCTATCTATCTATCTACTATCTATCTATTGATCTCCTATCTATCTATTGATCTCCTATCTATCTATCTCCTATCTATCTCTCTCTCTCTATCTATCTATCTATCTATCTATCTATCTCCTATCTATCTATCTATCTATCTCTCCTATCTATCTATCTATCTATCTATCTATCTATCTATCTATCTATCTATCTATCTATCTATCTATCTGTAGTTCGGTGTCTGTGTACAGCCCTCCTGTCACCCTATAGTACCTGTATACAGCTCTCCTGTCCCCTATGGTACCTGTATACAGCTCTCCTGTCCCCTATGGTTCCTGTATACAGCTCTCCTGTCCTCTATGGTTCCTGTATACAGCCCTCCTGTCCCCTATGGTTCCTGTATACAGCTCTCCTGTCCCCTATGGTTCCTGTATACAGCTCTCCTGTCCCCTATGGTTCCTGTATACAGCTCTCCTGTCCCCTATGGTTCCTGTATACAGCTCTCCTGTCCCCTATGGTTCCTGTATACAGCCCTCCTGTCCCCTATGGTTCCTGTATACAGCCCTCCTGTCCCCTATGGTTCCTGTATACAGCTCTCCTGTCCCCTATGGTTCCTGTATACAGCCGCCCTGTCCCCTATGGTTCCTGTATACAGCTCTCCTGTCCCCTATGGTTCCTGTATACAGCCGCCCTGTCCCCTATGGTTCCTGTATACAGCCGCCCTGTCCCCTATGGTTCCTGTATACAGCTCTCCTGTCCCCTATGGTGCCTGTATACAGCTCTCCTGTCCCCTATGGTTCCTGTATACAGCTCTCCTGTCCCCTATGGTTCCTGTATACAGCTCTCCTGTCCCCTATGGTACCTGTATACAGCTCTCCTTTCCCCTATGGTTCCTGTATACAGCTCTCCTGTCCCCTATGGTTCCTGTATACAGCTCTCCTGTCCCCTATGGTTCCTGTATACAGCTCTCCTGTCCCCTATGGTTCCTGTATACAGCCGCCCTGTCCCCTATGGTTCCTGTATACAGCTCTCCTGTCCCCTATGGTGCCTGTATTCAGCTCTCATGTCCCCTATGGTTCCTGTATACAGCTGTTGGTGTGTATATACTTTGACCGTTCAGATGCTTTGAATGGATTTGCATGAAGTCGATCTCCAGTTCTTGGCGTTGACGTGGCAGTTTTCCATTTATACAAATCTTCCTTGTGGTCGTGACGTTTCGTGCTTTACCTCCGGGGTCTCCATATTAGTCCTTATATTGTCCGGAGCCTTTTATCTTTTGTGTACGTTCATTTTGTGTGTGATTTATGTCATGTCTCGTCTGTGACCATTTATGTCCATTTCTGCCGCATGAATCGAGTCGGGGATGGATTTAGGACAAGGTCCAGTTGGGGGAACGGCAGAGACGGCTTTTGTGCCTGACACTTCCCCTCATCGCTGTGACTTCTAGTTTTTGTGTTCTGGTTTGTGATATGAGTCAGTAGAGCCGAGGTGTCATGTGCTGATGGGACCGAAGAGACGTTGCATTGTGTGACATTTGAGGTCCCAGAAGTATGCAAAACTAGCTAGTGGGGGAGGGGGCCGCACATGGTGCAACACTGACTACTGGGGGATCAGTAAACGGTGCAACACTGACTACTGGGGAGGGGGCCGCACATGGTGCAACACTCACTACTGGGGGATCAGTAAACGGTGCAACACTGACTACTGGGGAGAGGGCCGCACATGGTGCAACACTGAGTACTGGGGGATCAGTAAACGGTGCAACACTGACTACTGGGGGATCAGTAAGCGGTGCAACACTGACTACTGGGGAGGGGGCTGCACATGGTGCAACACTGAGTACTGGGGGATCAGTAAGCTGTGCAACACTGACTACTGGGGGATCAGTAAGCGGTGCAACACTGACTACTGGGGAGGGGGCTGCACATGCTGCAACACTGACTACTGGGGGATCAGTAAACGGTGCAACACTGACTACTGGGGAGGGGGCCGCACATGCTGCAACACTGACTACTGGGGGATCAGTAAGCGGTGCAACACTGACTACTGGGGAGGGGGCTGCACATGCTGCAACACTGACTACTGGGGAGGGGGCTGCACATGCTGCAACACTGACTACTGGGGAGGGGGCCGCACATGCTGCAACACTGACTACTGGGGGATCAGTAAACTGTGCAACACTGACTACTGAAGAGAGGGCCACACATGGTGCAACACTGACTACTGGGGGATCAGTAAACGGTGCAACACTGACTACTGGGGAGGGGGCTGCACATGCTGCAACACTGACTACTGGGGAGGGGGCCGCACATGCTGCAACACTGACTACTGGGGGATCAGTAAACTGTGCAACACTGACTACTGAAGAGAGGGCCACACATGGTGCAACACTGACTACTGGGGGATCAGTAAACGGTGCAACACTGACTACTGGGGAGGGGGCTGCACATGCTGCAACACTGACTACTGGGGGATCAGTAAACGGGGCAACACTGACTACTGGGGAGGGGGCCGCACATGCTGCAACACTGACTACTGGGGGATCAGTAAGCGGTGCAACACTGACTACTGGGGAGGGGGCTGCACATGCTGCAACACTGACTACTGGGGAGGGGGCTGCACATGCTGCAACACTGACTACTGGGGAGGGGGCCGCACATGCTGCAACACTGACTACTGGGGGATCAGTAAACTGTGCAACACTGACTACTGGGGGATCAGTAAACTGTGCAACACTGACTACTGGGGGATCAGTAAACTGTGCAACACTGACTACTGGGGGATCAGTAAACTGTGCAACACTGACTACTGGGGGATCAGTAAACTGTGCAACACTGACTACTGGGGAGGGGGCCGCACATGCTGCAACACTGACTACTGGGGAGGGGGCCGCACATGCTGCAACACTGACTACTGAGGAATCTGTAAACGGTGCAACACTGACTACTGGGGAGGGGGCCGCACATGCTGCAACACTGACTACTGAGGAATCTGTAAACGGTGCAACACTGACTACTGGGGGGGGGGGCAGTAAACTGTGTAACACTGACTACTGGGGACTCCGTAAATGATGCAGCCCTGCCTGACTATAAAACAGTGCAGAGCAGTTTAGTGACCGGTGACAGCGGTGACACCCCGAGTGACTGCTCTTTTTACCCCATTTGGGGTGTTTTTTTATCATTGTGAGATTCCGCCATATCCCGCTGTGTCCTGTGCCGCACACTATACATCTAGCTCAGCACATATATTGTGTAGAAGCCCCTTCCTGCTTTGTTTCTTTGCACCCGCCGCAGCTTTCAGCCCCTAGTAATCCCTGATTGAGCTTCGGAGCGCCCCTTTTAATTTGTAACCCTATTAATCTTCTATTATCTTCTTAAGGATTCTCCGTAGTGATGAGAAGAGTCGCACTGGTCTCAGGAGCAGAGTGTGCACGACGCCGTGTCTGCGGCTCACTATACTGCTTATACATTGCTGGGTGCCCCTAGTTTTGCAGGTTTGGGCAGGGGGGGGGGGGGGGGGATCTGTCCGTCAGCTGGCGCCCTGTGCTACATATTTTAGCTTTGTGGCTGTGCAGTGTCATCCCAGGCAACGCACCTGGACTATTAATAGCCGCCCGGGTATCTGAGATCTGCGCCCTATAAATAGCCAGGTTTGTGTTTTCGCTACTACGAGATTAACCCCTCTCATGTTCTCCGACATGAACCTTATTTTTGTATTTCTTCCCGGCGTCCGGTTTCTGGCTGTAACGCGATCGGTGACATTGTACACCCGGCCCGATAGCTGACACTTTATTAGAGATCCCAGCAGCCTGGACAGGCGGAAGCCGGGACGACCAGACACCAGACTCGTGATATTCCAGCCTTCGACGTCGCGCGCTGCGAATAATGGAGGGTAATTAAAACTGCCATGTCTGCGCAGATGTGGAGCTCGCAGATCTGTGTCCAAAGCCACTTTGTAGGGCACAGACGAGCGCGCACAGGAAATGCTTGTTACATGCGGCTTCCTGCTCATTCTTTGCAAGGAGATGACCTTTAACCTGTGTCCTTTTCGGCTGTTCTGGGCTACAGTCCAAAATGGCTTTAGGAAAGAGGCCGGGAACGTCCCTGCAAACAGGACAGAGAATTTAGTGACTATGCAACATGGACCCCCTGCCTCCAGGGCACTGCCAGGGAGTGACTGCCGTGTACCTCTCACTTTTTGGCAGTTGTGGGTTATGAAAGGTCACAGATGATCCCTGTTTTATGTCACTTTCTGGATGTGCGGACTATAGATGATGTCGGTGCGGGCTCTCCGCTCATCCCATCAGCCTGCACATCTTCCTATCTGGGGAGCTGAACCTAATCTCCCCCTCCTCTGCCAGCAGGCCGGATTTGGGCTTTAAACCTCTCCCTTCCAGCTGTTCTGCTTACGCTCCAGCCCTGAGCGTCACCTCCGCGCCCCGCACAGTGTTTGCACATAAATTTGATAGAATGCGATAATTGGGCGTTTTACGAGAGCTGTGAAAATCCTTGTACACCGCGCCATGTCACCTGGATTCGATCACAGGCTTATCACCTCTCCTGACATGAATAGTTTCCCCTTATGTTATTCTGGGGCTCTATGTTTTACTGTCCCTCTGTTATTCCGCTTGGAAATATAGAAACACCTTAGACAATTGGGTGTGTCCTATCTCCTTGTGTTATAGGCTGTGTCTCTGACACTGTAAGTATTGTGTGTCCGGGTGTATAAGACACTCCCTATTGACAAGTTGCATGGTAACACCCGACTGTCAATGGGTTCATATATTTTCCTGTAGTAGTTGCAGAGGAAAAGTATAATACAGTTCCAATAGCAGATGCTGCAGACTCCTGTCCTATGTCTAGACCTAAAGGAACGCTCTCCATCTCCAGGAGTAAGAGGGGAAGGTCAGGAGACGTAAAGATGTCTTAGAGAACATACTAAATGAAATGCCCATAGATTTCTTGCGTCCACTTTGTAGCCATATTTTATTGCTCCTTATATTATGGTCTGGTGCAGCCTTGTAGGTCTCCATGGTTACAGACTACAAACAACATGGGGGCTCACAAGTATTTCCAGGAGGTTCTACAGTGTTGACCAAAAGTCTTGTCCCCCTGCAGTCCTGTCAGATAATCCCCGGTGTCCCCCAGATAATGATTACACAGCACAGACTCTTATATAGTATATAAGTGACACAGGGTATATACAGTATAAGTATCGCCCCCTGCAGTCCTGTCAGATAATCCCCGGTGTCCCCCAGATAATGATTACACAGCACAGACTCTTATATAGTATATAAGTGACACAGGGTATATACAGTATAAGTATCGCCCCCTGCAGTCCTGTCAGATAATCCCCGGTGTCCCCCAGATAATGATTACACAGCACAGACTCTTATATAGTATATAAGTGACACAGGGTATATACAGTATAAGTATCGCCCCCTGCAGTCCTGTCAGATAATCCTCGCTGTCCCCCAGATAATGATTACACAGCACAGACTCTTATATGGTATATAAGTGACACAGGGTATATACAGTATAAGTATCGCCCCCTGCAGTCCTGTCAGATAATCCTCGCTGTCCCCCAGATAATGATTACACAGCACAGACTCTTATATAGTATATAAGTGACACAGGGTATATACAGTATAAGTATCGCCCCCTGCAGTCCTGTCAGATAATCCTCGCTGTCCCCCAGATAATGATTACACAGCACAAACTCTTATATAGTATATAAGTGACACAGGGTATATACAGTATAAGTATCGCCCCCTGCAGTCCTGTCAGATAATCCTCGCTGTCCCCCAGATAATGATTACACAGCACAGACTCTTATATAGTATATAAGTGACACAGGGTATATACAGTATAAGTATCGCCCCCTGCAGTCCTGACAGATAATCCTCGCTGTCCCCCAGATAATGATTACACAGCACAGACTCTTATATAGTATATAAGTGACACAGGGTATATACAGTATAAGTATCGCCCCCTGCAGTCCTGTCAGATAATCCCCGGTGTCCCCCAGATAATGATTACACAGCACAGACTCTTATATAGTATATAAGTGACACAAGGTATATACAGTATAAGTATCGCCCCCTGCAGTCCTGTCAGATAATCTTCGGTGTCTCCCAGATAATGATTACAAGCACAAACTCTTTGGTAATATCTTCAGTTATTTTGCTTGCAATGAAAAAACACAAAAGAGAACGAAAAAAAAGTCACATCATTGATCATTTTACACAAAACTCCAGAACTGGTGCGGACAGAAGTATTGGCGCCCTCAGCCTAATACTTGGTAGCACAACCTTTAGACACAATAACTGCGCACAACCGCTTCCGCTAACCAGCAATGAGTTTCTTACAAGGCTCTGCTGGAATCTTAGACCCTTCTTCTTTGGCAAACTACTCCAGGTCCCCCCTGAGATGTGAAGGGGCCTTCTCCAAACTGCCACCAAGAGATCTCTCCCCCTCCCCCACAGGTGTTCTATGGGATTCAGGGCTGGACTCATTGCTGCCACTTTACAAGTCTCCAGGACTTTCTCTCACCACCATTTTCTAGTGCTGACCTGAAGTGTGTTTTGGGTCCTTGTCCTGCTGGAAGAGCCCTGACCTCTGAGGGAGACCCCGCTTTCTCACACTGGGCCCTACATGATGCTGCACAATGTGTTGGTCGTCTTCAGACTTCATAATGCCATGCACACGGTCAAGCAGTCCAGTGCCAGAGGCAGCAAAGCAACCCCAAACCATCAGGGACCTCCGCCATGTCTGACTGTAGGGGGCGTCTTCTTCTCTTTTTCCTGTAATCTCTATGTTGAGGCCTTCTCCTACTTTTGTCTCCTCTGACCAGAGAACATTCTTCCAGAACGGTTTTGGCTTTCTCAGGTAAGTTTTGGCAAACTCCAGCCTGGCTTATGTCTGTGGGTAAGAAGTGGGGTCTTCCTGGGTCTCCTACCATACAGTCCCTTCTCATTCAGACGCTGACACTGGATAGTACGGGGTGACACTGTTGTACCCTCGCACTGCAGGGCAGCTTGGACTTCTTTGGATGTTAGTCGAGGTTCTTTATCCGCCATCCGCACAATCTTGCGGTGAAATCTCTGGTCAATGTTTCTTCTCCGTCCACATCTAGGGAGGTTAGCCACAGGGCCATGGGCTTTACACTTCTTGATGACACTGCGCACGGTAGACACAGGAACATTCAGGTCCTTGGAGATGGACTTGTAGCCTTGAGATTGCTCAGGCTTCCTCACAATTTTGCTTCTCAAGTCCTCAGACAGTTCTTTGGTCTTCTTTCTTTTCTCCGTGCTCAATGTGGTCACACAAGGACACAGGACAGAGGTGGAGGCAACTTTAATCCATTTCACCTGGCTGCAAGTGTGATTTAGTTATTGCCACCACCTGTTAGGTGCCTCAGGTAAGTAACAGGTGCTGCTAATTAAACAAATTACAGAAGCATCACATGATTTTTCAAACGGTGCCAAAACTTTTGTCCACCCCCTTTTTTATGTTTGCTGTGGAATTATATCCAATTTGGCTTTTTGACAATTCTTTTTGTGGTTTTCCATTGAAGATAAATTAAATGAAGAAAATACCAAAGAATTTGTGACTGCAATCATTATCTGGAAGAACACGAGGATTATCTGTTGGGTGCCAATACTTTTGGCCAACACTGTATATAGACCTCTCACCTGCACCAATCTCTAGGACAGGGACCCCCAATCCAATCACTCTATTGTTTCTCCAGGTCCCCTGCGGTTACAGAACGGTGCAGCATTGACCCTTAATACCAGAAGACAGCAGGGGTGTGGGATCCCCATCTGTCCGACATTTAGGGATATCCTGCGGTTCCTCTCTGAACCCCTGATGTTCCATTAACCTTTGGACTGTTTAGGGCCCCTGCAGGGGATGCCAGTACGCAATGCACGGTGGTGGCGATCACTATATATGTATATGAGATGTGGTGTCAGCTTATATGGCATATGAGACGTTCCTGTCCATGGCACAGTATGCATCTGCTGCGTTCCGTCTCCTCTTCCTCTCCCCGCAGGTACCAGTGGGGGATATGACACCGATTTACCATATGAAAGCCCCTCATTAATATATACATAATAAACAGACCACTCACCTCCTACATCAAAGGCTGCGGAGCCGCTGCTGACACTCGGGAGACGCACTGCGGGTTTATCTGACTATAACAATGACACCGTCTGCTTTACTATATAGTGTAGGATTTATTGTAATAATCGACCTCATCCATGTATTTACCCCTGGGTGTACGGGGAGGAGAGGGGGCCGCACCTGCCATAGCCTCTGCTGACACTTGGGACTGATCCCTCCTCCTTACTATAGTGCAGTTCCTCTGGCGAGGGGCGCCCTGCACCGCTTCTCACACCTGATGGCCAACCAGGGCGCTCCTTCTCTCCCAGACCACCTGGGATACTATGGTGTGCCCTTACAGCATGCATGTCCTCCTTAGGATGGGTGAGATTGGTGGGGGTCTGACACCCGCTGCCCGCACAGATCATCTGCCCCGAGCATAGTATACAGAAGCAGGGGCTGCCATACGCTGTATACTGTGCCTTATCTTCTGGCTCTGTATACTGTGCAAATCATAACTGATTGGTCAGACCCCCACCAATCTCAAACCTAACAGCCTCAGCCCTAACAGGGTCATTCTTTTAGATTGGTGGGGGTCTGACACCCGCTGCCCGCACAGATCATCTGCTCCGAGCATAGTATACAGAGCCAGAAGCAGGGGCCGCCATACACTGTATACTGTGCCTTATCTTCTGGCTCTGTATACTGTGCAGATAATAACTGATCGGTCTGACACCCGCTGCCCGCACAGATCATCTGCCCTGATGATAGTGCACAGAAGCAGATGGAGCTGTATACTGTGTAGTGGCCCGGGGCTCAGCTATAATAACACAGTATACGCTACCACCTCTATACACTGATCTCTGGGGGTCCTGGGCCGACCCCCACCACTCTCAAATTAACAATCTCATCTAACAATGGGTCCTTAATTTGGGGTCTGAGATTTCTGTGTTATCTGTCACCGTCAGGTTTGTGGCATTGCTGCGCTTCTACTCTGCCTGTGTTATATCCAGTCACCAGGAGGCTCAGGATGAGCAGCGCTGTAGGTGCCATCTGAATAGTGACCTGCTTTATTGTGCAGAGTACGTCACATTAGTACTGGAATTTATCCGTGAACCAGGAGGCTCAGGCTGAGCAGCGCTGTAGGTCCTATGGCAGTGAACAATGTGCCTATCAGTCTATCGGGACACCCTGGCCGAGCTCTTTAAGCCCTGGGGTCCTCCACGCTGGATGGTTTACAGATTATTGGCTCATATCCCTCTGATTTCATGGCTGACTATGTAAATTATGCGGGGTCTAAATATAGCGCGCCTGTAATTTACATATATAATTTAGAGTTGATGAGTTTTCCGTGCTTGTGGCAGTTCAGCATTTACTGTATTTTAACCTGGTGGTTTCTACGCCAACAGCCCCCTCCTCCGCGGACCACCCTGTACCGTACCCCCTCCACAACGGGAACGCCATGGATACATTTTTTAAGAGGCACTTCAGGAAGAAACACACCCCCCCGCCTTCAGAAACGCTGTGCCCCCCACCATTACGGAGGTGTGGTGTGGTCATAACCACTGGCAAAGCCCGCCGTAGATCTAGCGCCGGTTTGGCGTCCACCACCCTGACTATGCAGAGACGCTGTTCTGTCACTCAGACCCCCGCCCTCCCCCTCAGTTTGGTCACTCCAGCACGTGGGGGGAGGAAGGACGGTCGCCGGAGGTCCAGCACGACCACCCCAGGTCTGAGTCCACGATTTGCTGTCCAGAAGAGACGCGGGGGGAAGCTGCACTGTATTGATCGTCAGCTCTTGGGGCCTTCCATGTTACTCGCAAGCCTTATCCAAATGAAGAAAGACCCAGAGACCAAAGAGGAAAACTCTGAAGAGGAGGAATTGGGGGGGACATCGGAGGACGGAAGTGACCAGGACAACAGCTCTCCGTGTTCTTCTGCCATGTCCAGTAGTCTGGAGATTTGTGACCATCGACCCTGCGCTACAGAGAGCAGCAGCGACCAACGCAAACTGTACGCAGGGGACGAGTAAAGGTGGGGTAGGGGGGCTCAATCAGCCTGGGCTGCACCATTACACGTGATCGCTGGGACATCTGCCCCCCACCCCCATCATATAGATAATCCTGTATTAACCCTTTATCAACTTACACCATTGTATTAGAAAACCAAACGGTCATCAGACTCAGGCTGAAGTACAGGTCAGAGGTCACCATAAACAATGAGCCGTGGTCTGCTGAGGGGTCATTGCTAGAAAAGAGGAATGTGCTCTAGCGCCAGCTCTTGGAAGGCGATCCTATAGATTAATGCAGAAGTCCTAAATAAATCCTAATTACTTAATGTGGGAATAATCAACAAGACAGAATATCTTCTCCAAAAGGAAGACGAGGGGCTGTGCGAGGGGTCCATGCATTAATCTATAGGGTACTGCCTTACTGAAGAGGGCGCTAGAGCATGTTCCTCTTCCCCCCCAGGAGGTCTTATATATATCTATAGACCCCCCCTTGAGACCGAAAGAGCAGGCACAACCTATGTGATGGTAGGTGCAAGCCACTTGCACACAAAAAAGGGGTGTGACACGCACAAAAGGGGGGCCTGGCCTGGCCTGATCCCCTCTCCCAGGGGCAGGGGTGCTCTTTGATGTTCCCATTGGCTGTAGGGTGGTTTTGGGGTAGATCTCATGGGACATCTGAGCGCCCCTTTAGGGTATAGAGACAGCATAACTTATAGGCATACAATCCTGAACAACATAGGGGCGCAGTTATGTTAATTTGTATTACAGCAGGGGGCGGAGCTTAATGTCCAGTGATTTGGGGTTTAGATTAGCCCTGATTGGTGGAATATTGGGGGGCACTTAGTAACTACCATTGTTATGGGGCTTACATATCTCAGCCTCACTTTTTGGGTTGTTCTCCCCACCAGTCCACTAAGTGAACGCCATATTGCCCCCTGAGAGTTGCCCCTTGTGTACTCGGCCGTGATCCCTCTATAAGGTGCCCGTTTGGATACAACCCCTTTAAAGGCAGTGCGATGCACGAGGTTCCCCTGGGCTCCCGCTCGCTCTGGGAGCGCCCTTTTATTTGTTTAGACAGAGCCTTGGTGCTCGCTGCCGCTCCGCTTACCCTTCAGCTCTCTTTGGCTCGCTCCTATCTTTAGAACGTGATATTTGAGCATGTTCTCCCCCCGCCATAGAGATCTCAGGGGGTGGGGGGGGGCTTTGTTTATTTTGGCGGTAGGACGTGTTCTGTTCTGGCGATGTTTGTGGGCACCTGTGTAATATCTCGTACAGGAATGTTCTGCCCTGACACCGCGCTCTGACGGATATTTATATCGCACACAATAAGTGTGGAGTTTATACAACGGCCGGAGCGTCCACATCTAATACCCAGGTAATAGGGCCCGACATAAGACTGAGGCCTAGGGTCCATGGCAACCAGTCACCGCAGCGGCCATGTTATCTGTGTAAGAAGCTGATCTGTGTCTGACAGGTTACGTCGCACTTTCTCAGTGATATGTCCCTGGTACAGGGCTGGGGTAACCAGGCCCAAAATATACAACCTCACAACCCTCGCCAGGGGTCCTCATAGTCATGGAAGTCATTACACGGAGATCCCAGACCATTAGCTGACCGGTCAGAGATGAGGCTTTGGCTGCATTCACACAGGCAGGTTCTTCAGCTCTGCAGGTTTCACCTCTAAAATAAAAATTGCACCAAACCCCTATTATTTCTGATGCAGTTGTTACTGTACCTAACATTGACTGTCTGAATACGCCCTTATTCACTGCAGGATGTGGCCAGGCTGAATGATATACAATGAAACCTGCACCGGTGCAAAAACCTTCTGAACCTGCGCTCAGGCCGCCCGGGGGAGGCTAAGTGTGAATTCACCTCATGCAGTCTTAAGTGCAGCTTTTCAAGTGGTTTTTGCAGAAAAAACCTGTTACTAATGTTTTTGTTTTGCTTTTTAATTGCAAAACTCCCTGCACCGTGTGAATGATCGCTCCCTAACAGTTACTGTCGGACAGGTTAGGCCATGATATTGTAGCGCTGGATTTACAGGTATCTCCGGATTCTCTGATATTTTGTCTGTGTCCTCCCCGAAGGCCTGTCCTTGGAATAGGTCGTCATGTCTTTGGGGTCTGACCTGGTCCCCACCAATCCTGAGACTGACGGGGCCACATGGCTGGTTTAGCCCAGCTGCTCCCATTATACATGGGGCTGAGCGCAATGCAGGGGCAGCAGCGTAAACCAGATCGGCAGCCCCTTCATTCTCGGGGTCAGACGGATCCCACCGATCACTAAGCGGTGGCGTATTATGGCGTCGCCGTATGAGATGGGTTATAAGGAAAGAAACCTCCTGATCGGTGGAGGTCGGGCCGAGCTCGTTCTGCAGCTTCCACCTGGGGGTACGTTACTAAGTGGGACCGTCCCTTTAATGGGGTTGTCTGGTCACAGCAGGTAACAGCCGCTCCCCGCAAGTTACTTGCTGTTACCAAACAACCCCTTTAAGACCATAACTTACAAGCCGGCCGTTTTCTCCCCCGTGCGGCCCCATCTTACCCCTGTGCGCCCCCTATGTTTGGCCTGTGATGTAGCGACACAATCTCAGATGCATTTTTATGTCTTGCAGAAAAGCCATTGCCAAATCTGGAGCCCAACATCTCACGTCTTCATCATCGTCCAGTGTGGTGCACATCGACTCCGAATCGCACATACGCAGCACCGTGGACTGGAGTGTAAGTACTCGCCATGTGTCCTTGTGAGGGCGGCCACCATGCATCATGTGCTATCTAGGGGGTGGCTACTGGTTTATCTGCTACCTATGTGTTATAGAATCAGCCTTTCATTTAAAGGGATATTCCTATCCTACAAAGTGACAGAATATTGCTAGGGTTTGACATCATCTTGAGATTGAAGGGATCCGACTACCGGGGCCCCCACTGTCCCTGGGAATGAAGGGGTCACAGCATTAGTCTGCTTTCTTTCCCATCATAGTTTCCCCTGTGGTCTGGTCCTCAATATCAGATCAGCGAGGATTTGACACCCGGCACCCCCACCGATCAGCTGTCTGAATCCTACTTCAATGGCTTGGGGCATATTGTTTATTTGTCACATGGCATGTCTGCAGCTCAGCCCCATCCAAATATACAGTGTTGGTCAAAAGTATTGGCCCCCTGCACTTCTGTCAGATAATCTTCGTGTTCCTCCAGATAATGATTGCAGTCACAAATTCTTTGGTATTTTCTTCATTTAATTTATCTTCAATGGAAAACCACAAAAAGAATTGTCAAAAAGCCAAATTGGATATAATTCCACAGCAAACATAAAAAAGGGGGTGGACAAAAGTATTGGCACTGTTTGATAAATCATGTGATGCTTCTGTAATTTGTGTAATTACCAGCACCTGTTACTTACCTGAGGCACCTAACAGGTGGTGGCAATAACTAAATCACACTTGCAGCCAGGTGAAATGGATTAAAGTTGAGTCCACCTCTGTCCTGTGTCCTTGTGTGACCACATTGAGCATGGAGAAAAGAAAGAAGACCAAAGAACTGTCTGAGGACTTGAGAAGCAAAATTGTGAGGAAGCCTGAGCAATCTCAAGGCTACAAGTCCATCTCCAAAGCCCTGAATGTTCCTGTGTCTACCGTGCGCAGTGTCAGTAAGAAGTGTAAAGCCCATGGCACTGTGGCTAACCTCCCTAGATGTGGACGGAGAAGAAACATTGACCAGAGATTTCACCGCAAGATTGTGCAGCAATGAGTCCAGCCCTGAATCCCATAGAACACCTGTGGGGGAGGAGGAGAGATCTCTTGGTGGCAGTTTGGAGAAGGCCCCTTCACATCTCAGGGGGGACCTGGAGCAGTTTGCCAAAGAAGAAGGGTCTAAGATTCCAGCAGAGCCTTGTAAGAAACTCATTGCTGGTTAGTGGAAGCAGTTGTCCGCAGTTATTGTGTCTAAAGGTTGTGCGACCAAGTATTAGGCTGAGGGCGCCAATACTTCTGTCCGCACCAGTTCTGGAGTTTTCTGTAAAATGATCAATGATGTGACTTTTTTCATTCTCTTTTGTATTTTTTCATTGCAAGATAACTGAAGATATTACCAAAGAGTCTGTGCTGTGTAATCATTATCTGGGGGACAGCGAGGATTATCTGACAGGACTGCAGGGGGCGATACTTATACTGTATATACCCTGTGTCACTTATATACTATATAAGAGTCTGTGCTGTGTAATCATTATCTGGGGGACAGCGAGGATTATCTGACAGGACTGCAGGGGGCGATACTTATACTGTATATACCCTGTGTCACTTATATACTATATAAGAGTCTGTGCTTGTAATCATTATCTGGGGACACCGAGGATTATCTGACAGGACTGCAGGGGGCGATACTTATACTGTATATACCCTGTGTCACTTATATACTATATAAGAGTCTGTGCTGTGTAATCATTATCTGGGGGACACCGGGGATTATCTGACAGGACTGCAGGGGGCGATACTTATACTGTATATACCCTGTGTCACTTATATACTATATAAGAGTCTGTGCTTGTAATCATTATCTGGGGACACCGAGGATTATCTGACAGGACTGCAGGGGGCGATACTTATACTGTATATACCCTGTGTCACTTATATACTATATAAGAGTCTGTGCTTGTAATCATTATCTGGGGACACCGAGGATTATCTGACAGGACTGCAGGGGGCGATACTTATACTGTATATACCCTGTGTCACTTATATACTATATAAGAGTCTGTGCTGTGTAATCATTATCTGGGGGACACCGGGGATTATCTGACAGGACTGCAGGGGGCGATACTTATACTGTATATACCCTGTGTCACTTATATACTATATAAGAGTCTGTGCTGTGTAATCATTATCTGGGGGACAGCGAGGATTATCTGACAGGACTGCAGGGGGCGATACTTATACTGTATATACCCTGTGTCACTTATATACTATATAAGAGTCTGTGCTGTGTAATCATTATCTGGGGGACAGCGAGGATTATCTGACAGGACTGCAGGGGGCGATACTTATACTGTATATACCCTGTGTCACTTATATACTATATAAGAGTCTGTGTTGTGTAATCATTATCTGGGGGACAGCGAGGATTATCTGACAGAACTGCAGGGGGCGATACTTTTGGCCAACACTGTATAAGACGCAATACCAGGCACAACCACTATACGATGTACGGCGCTATGCTGGATAAGCAGTAAAGTCGCTGCAGCGCTTCTTTGAGAGCTTTGTCCCCTTCAGTCTGGATGTGACGCCATATCCTTGAGGTACGCTGTCACTTTCTGTGATGGGAATAAAGCTTTAACCAGTCGCCATGTTCCCGTTTTTATTTTAGTTTTGTTCCTTTTTGTTCTGTTTTGATCTTGGTGTCCCGCTGGGACCCTTCTCGCAGATCGTCCTTCTCGCAGATCATCCTTCCTCGCACAGACGATGGCTTTATAGGACTTTGGCTGCTTCTATATAATCTTGGAGATGTGTCTGACCCCCTTCCCCTCCCAGTTTGTGCGCTGTGTTATTCTGTCCCTTCCTCTCTAGGGGCCGTCGCTGTTTTGCTGGCGCTGGATTCACCTTCCTTATTCCTGGTTTTTGGCCTGGTTTGTATTGCGCAGGTTTCCAGGCGGTGTCGCTTCTCTCGGGTTGCGCCTTCCTGCGGCGTTCGCTATTTCTCCGCTTTCCGGTCTTTTCCCAGCACTTTATAATAACTTCTGATAAGTTTGATGTCGGACTCTCCTTATTGTCAGGTGTTTGTCCCCGACCGCTTTCTTAATGGTTTCCTTTTCTGGTTCTTGTTATAAGAACAAAGGGAAAAACCTTCAGGCTGTGTTGTAGCGGCGACCCCTGATGTGAAGGCGCTAAAGGAACAGAATATGATGTAATAACATGTGACCGCAAGAGAGGGCGTCATTATCAGAGTATATATAGGATTCCAAGGCTGTAGTATACTTCATTCACAATTCTGCTGACTTCACAGCTAAACTTCCAGTAATTCTGTAGTGAAGATGATCGTCTGTGTGGGGGAGTATATAGAGGACCTGGTGTAGTATATAGAGGACCGGATGTAGTATATAGAGGATCTGTCCTGTGTGGTGTAGTATATAGAGGACCAGGTGTAGTATATAGAGGACTGGGTGTAGTATATAGAGGACTGGGTGTAGTATATAGAGGATCTGTCCTGTGTGGTGTAGTATATAGAGGACCTGGTGTAGTATATAGAGGACCGGATGTAGTATATAGAGGATCTGTCCTGTGTGGTGTAGTATATAGAGGACCAGGTGTAGTATATAGAGGACTGGGTGTAGTATATAGAGGACTGGGTGTAGTATATAGAGGATCTGTCCTGTGTGGTGTAGTATATAGAGGACTGGGTGTAGTATATAGAGGACCGGGTGTAGTATATAGAGGACCTGGTGTAGTATATAGAGGACCTGTCCTGTACGGTGTAGTATATAGAGGACCGGGTGTAGTATATAGAGGACCGGGTGTAGTATATAGAGGATCTGTTGGCTCTCCTGTGTGGTGCATTGCTTGTATCTCCTATAAGATCTCCCTCGTAGTGATCTACTATCTGATGATCTTGTCTCTTTGCAGGAATCCGCTCTGTACGGTGATCACCTCTGGTTTGAGACCAACGTGTCTGGAGATTTCTGTTACGTGGGCGAGCAGTACTGCACAGCTAAGATCCAGGTATGGTGTGTACAAGGGGTTAATGACGCATGTGTCGCCCCCCCCCACACACACCTTTACCTGCCGTCCTTTATTACAGGCTTGTAGCTGAGGATCTCGTCTTCTTACCTGTCCACAGGATTTGTCTTTAGTGCCTGTCCCATGGAGATCTGACCCCTGACACCCCCATGATGATGAGCACGGTGGCCCCGCGGCCCCAGTTTGAGCACAGCTATGGTCAGGCATGTGCATTGCTGCTGGTGATAGGCGGGGGGCGCCGTGCTCTACTATCTGCAGCAGTCCCATAGACTTTAGACCGCACCTATAGATCGGTGACAACTTCCCGGATCACATTGACGTTATTTTTCAGCTGATCAAAGATATTAGTCAGGATGGGCCGACTACCTGATGTTTATAGGGGTCTCCCAACTCTCCCCCAACATCTGGCAGGGTTACTCTGATGGATCTTAATAAGCCCTTCCATGGAGGATCTCCGCGGAGCGCCCCTTTAATCATTTTTGCCTCTTTGCTTTGTACTGCAGTGCTGCTCCAGAGTGTAGAGAGCTGGAACGTCTCCCCTTTGTTCTGCTCATCAGTGCAGGTCTCTGGGTCAGAACCCCCTAATAGTGCAGATCCCCACCAATCCCTTCCTGCACCCCCCTGACTGTGCCCATATAACATAGGGGGGCGTCTGCACCTCCCGGATGGGATTCCTGGATAAACGAATGTAATGGGTTAAACCATCCCAATCCTTTTTAGGGGATTCTCTGACATGGATCGTCCTATTAGTCAGGTTCATTCTCGGGTTAATTCTGTGTCTACAGGTGGAGGTGCCCCTATAAAATCTATAATGTGACCGTGAACCCCTGTCATAGGCGAGTGACCGCCATATATGTGCACAGGCTCCCTCTCTCAGGACCTTCTTCTGGGGTCCTGTTACTGTGTGCCATCGTGTGGTTTAGACTTTGGGACACCCCAATAATTCCAGAATGTGGAGCGTTATGGCAGTCTCCGGCTCTATCGTACACTGCTGTACCCCGGGGGCCTCCACAGACACCGCTCTCGCACACCCCGGGGGGCTCTTCCCACTGATCGGCTGCCTGTCATAGACAAGTGTCGGGGTGATCCCTCCTGCTGTGGAGTCTTATAGTGTGCGACCATGTGAGACCTCTATATAAGATGTAGCAGAGCTGGGCTTGTCATGACACTGCCTGCTATTACTACAGTGAACTTTCATGAACTTCATAAGATTTTATTTACAACCTACACAGATGACAAATCCTGATCTACGGCAATATTCAGCGCTGCTACACGTGACCACTCGCTACCTCAGCTCTGCTACATCCAGATACTCCTGAATTTTGCAGCAGGTGTTGGATCTCTCCGGTTGGTTAGGTCGGGCGTCCAGGTTGATGTTAAGCACATACTGTGTTATATATGTAAATATAATATAACCACGATGGTGCCCCAACGGCCCCGCGACCACTTGTCTCATCTGACCGTGGCAATGCCATTATAGAAGTACTAAAAGGAACAGAATCGGGGTCTGTCTGAGCGCGGCGTGGATGGTCAGTAAATGGTCAGTAAATGTTTAGCCCAGGAGTTAAACATCAATAGGTTTTCATTCACATGAACACTCCGCTTACTTTAAGTACAGATTAGACAACGCATTTCTACGTCAAACAGACGTCTTCATCGCGCCAACAGGCAGAAAAGCAAAGGAGTATACGTCAAATAGAGTAGAATTATTTTTTTTCCCCCTTACAAGGTTTACAGCGTATAGTGTATCCATAGACTTCTATTGTGCAGACGTGTACCTGAGGAGGAGTGGACTCAATGTCCTGACCACTAAGCCTAATAAATATACAACCACCTACACAAAAACTCGCACATGCAATGGATACCATGGAGATATGGCGGCATTGTCAGACTCTATATGGTTATATGACCCGCGGCCCCCACTACTCACCTGACCTAGTTTTATAGATGCCTCCCCCCCATATTGCTGCTGGTCATGTTTTCTGATCACCTGCACCCTGCAGTATGCACCTATACCTTCACCCTGCGGTATGCACCTATCCCTGCACCCTGCGGTATGCACCTATCCCTGCACCCTGCGGTATGCACCTATACCTGCACCCTGCGGTATGCACCTATCCCTGCACCCTGCGGTATGCACCTATCCCTGCACCCTGCGGTATGCACCTATCCCTGCACCCTGCGGTATGCACCTATACCTGCACCCTGCGGTATGCACCTATACCTGCACCCTGCGGTATGCACCTATCCCTGCACCCTGCGGTATGCACCTATACCTGCACCCTGCGGTATGCACATTCCCATACCATCTTTTCACTATTTTCTCTTATGTTTTTATTCTCTCTTACAGCAGAAGTCGGCGTCCCGGAGGAAATGCGCGGCCTGTAAGATCGTGGTTCACACTCCCTGCATCGAGCAGCTAGAGAAGGTAAGACGTCTTCTAAGTTCCCCTCTAATCCCAGCAGAGACGTCTTTCTTTAGCTCCTCTTGTGCTTTCCTTACAGATAAATTTCCGATGTAAGCCATCGTTCCGGGAATCGGGATCTCGCAATATACGGGAGGTGAGGAGACGGTTGTGTGTTTCTAGACTTCCCGAAATAATGGTCCTCACGAGCTGATCAGTGTTCATTAGTCCTGCAGCGCTCCCACAGGAGAAATGAAGCATTACACAATGGGAGAGATTGTAATATGTATATACTGTATATATGACATGTAATACATGGAGGTGTCGAGTCCTTCTGATCTAGGGGGCGCTCTTTGTGGTCACTGTCTACAGTGGGGAACTCACAACTCCCTCTGAATTACGTTCTAGTCTTAGTACTAAAGCAGACAATCCCTTTAAATAGTGTAATCCAACCTACCTATAAAATAAACCAAAATATAAAGGGACTGTCCTGAGATTGACTAGAACTGATTGTTTGGGGTCTGACGGCCCGGACCCCCATTAGAATAGGTGTCCCCCTGTATGACTGGAGTGACACTAGGGCACCCACCCCTCTGGCCATCTCTATAGGACTACAGCAGGTACCCGGGCACGTGGAGCAGCCGCCACCTATACAGAGGCCACCGGGTCTCGGGAGGACACTTACTGCAGCTCCTTTAAATCCTTGTGACTTTGAGATGTTCTTAAAGAGTTAAAGCTGATCTGTCCTGACAATATTCTGCGCTATGTCAGCGTCTTGTCGTGTCAGATCCCACGGGCCGTGGCATTCACATAACAGAAATAACCCAGCGGAGTCACTTAGCAGCCCGACGCCCCTCCGGCCCCCTCCCCAGCAGACAGCCACAATATGTGTATATAGAACTCTTATATATCTCTCTATATATCAGTCATTGGTCGGAGCAGTATATAGGAACACATTCTACACATCTACTAGGGCAGTCTCTGAGGAGGGGGCTCTGCTTGGGGCGGGTCCTCTTATTTCGCAGATGTATTGACCTTTATGTATAGTCTTCTCCTTTTCTAGGTACATTTTGGAATCGTGAATGTCATTGCATTTAACCATTTATCTCCTGTCTTGTAGCCGGTGATTGTTCGGCACCATTGGGTGCACCGGAGACGCCAGGCAGGGAAATGCCGCCAGTGTGGGAAGGTGAGATGGGGGGGGGGGGGGGGGGGGGCTTGTCCTGTATATTACTTCATATCTGTGCACAAGGCTCACACCAGATTGTGTATACATTGACCGGTCAGTATAGATAGAGCCTTCCATTATAGGTATAGATCTTCCCATCATGAGAGTTTGTGTTAAATGGCCTATGTTATGTGCGATCTGCCATGAATGGTATAGAACGGTGCAGTATTCTGTGTACTGTATAGGGCGGTGTAGTCTGCTTTGTATTGTATTGGGCAGTATGTTCTGCTGTGTACTGTATAGGGTGGAGAAATATGCTGTGTACTATATAGAGATATGTGGTATGCTATGTAATGTATGGTATTTTGTGTACTGTATAGGGTGGAGCGGTATACCATATACTATATAGGGTGGAGCGGTATACCATGTACTGTATAGGGTGGAGCAGTATGACGTGTACTGTATAGGGTGGAGCGGTATGACGTGTACTGTATAGGGTGGAGCGGTATGACGTGTACTGTATAGGGTGGAGCGGTATGCCATGTACTGTATAGGGTGGAGCGGTATGCCATGTACTGTATAGGGTGGAGCGGTATGCCGTGTACTGTATAGGGTGGAGCGGTATGCCGTGTACTGTATAGGGTGGAGCGGTATGCCGTGTACTGTATAGGGTGGAGCGGTATGCCGTGTACTGTATAGGGTGGAGCGGTATGCCATGTACTGTATAGGGTGGAGCGGTATGCCGTGTACTGTATAGGGTGGAGCGGTATGCCGTGTACTGTATAGGGTGGAGCGGTATGCCGTGTACTGTATAGGGTGGAGCGGTATGCCGTGTACTGTATAGGGTGGAGCGGTATGCCGTGTACTGTATAGGGTGGAGCGGTATACCGTGTACTGTATAGGGTGGAGCGGTATACCGTGTACTGTATAGGGTGGAGCGGTATGCCATGTACTGTATAGGGTGGAGCGGTATGCCATGTACTGTATAGGGTGGAGCTTTGTTGCTGAGTCTCCCTGTCTGCCGGTGGTCCTGCTGTCCTATATACTATATACAGATAACTCCCGTCATTATATATCACTATGATACAAGGGTCCTGCTCTCCAGGCTGGGTTTGGGTCAGGAGATTTGGACAATGTATGAACCTGATTCCCTTGTGTGTTTGGATTCTTAGGGGTTAATAAATCTGTGCTGTGTATGTGCTAGTAATGGCGTTTCTGGAGGACATCACCTGGGTGTCATTCGGTCGTGTATTTTGGGCGCTTGCCTCTCTGATGAGCGGATTCATTGTGATAGAGGTGAGAAGAGCAGATAATGCGCCTTGTGATGTTGCGTCGTCGCTTTCCTGATTTGCAGGGAGCAGGTGTGAGATTTTCTTCACCACTTCCTCCTACACATGGCGGTATACATGTCATATATCAGACTGTCCCTGCGCGGTCGCCTCCAACACGGGAGATGTGTGAAATCCGTGTTAATAAACCGCGCTCACCTTGACAATCCTCTAACATTGTCGTCCTGATAATTGTTCTAATTACATCGATATCGTTATAGGATAATAAACCGACCGTGAAAGTGTCCGAGAGCTCGCAGGTTCTCCGTCCATGGCCTGGTGCACAGAGGTGTATAGTACGGGCCCATAGTGTACCTGCTTACCGTATATAGTATGGACGTCCTCTAAGGGTGCGTTATACAGTATACTAGGGCACAGGCGTAACCGCCATGGCACAAGCTGCGCACAGATTTCATGCCGTGCTTGGGACACTTTCTTCATTTTATAGGTGAAACATATTTAACATGTACAATGAAGAAACCGCCAAAACACTGCAACAAAACCGCATAAAGCTTTTTCCAATGCAGTTTTAGCTGCACCGTGTGGCATGGCAGCAATATGGCGGCTGCACCTCCCATTGGTAGCCATAACACGTACAGGAACAGGCCGCACAACATGGAGTCGCACAGAGCGTATGTGACAAAGCTGTTAATGCATCTCTAGGACATTGCACATGGACGGTGATGGAACGGTTACAGTAAATCCAGACCTGGTAGATATTGATTGCAGGTTATATGCAACTTCTCCATTGACGTCTATGGTATGTCTCGTGACTGCGACTCACAGCAAGTCTGCACCTCTGTGTACAGTCAAGTCACAGAGCGGTCACATGACTGTCTTAGTCGCAGGTCACAATGGTCACATGACTGTCTTAGTCGCAGGTCACAATGGTCACATGACTGTCTTAGTCGCAGGTCACAGTGGTCACATGACTGTCTTAGTCGCAGGTCACCCTATAGCCTTAGCGGCTGCAGTGAGTGTCCGCGGGCCGTCAGGCTGCCATTACTGTTACAGGAAATCCATTGTAAGTGTCTGTGACATTATTACTATTAGGGAAGAATATTTGGCATTACAGCAGCGCACGGAGCGACTATAGGGCCATGACACTGATCTATAGGAACATTGTGTGGTCCATGTACACTGCTATGCTATATGTGTGAGCCATTAGACACTGCAGGCCGTTACCGTCAGTCCGGACACGGCCATACACATTAGGTGGTCCTCGGCTCCGTCCACTTTCTCCTTCCTTTGCTTCCGTACACTGAGTGTTGCTCACCTTGTCGTCTCCTTTGCTGCGTTTCAGGGGTTCCAGCAGAAGTTTGCCTTTCACAGCAAAGAGATTGTTGCGATCAGCTGCTCGTGGTGCAAACTGGCGGTGAGTTCTGCGTCTTGTATCACTGATCTATCCCTGTAAGTACCCGGGTGTATTTATTATGGGGGCTTTCTGGGACTTCCATAATAAGGTGATTTGTGGGGGTTCATCATCAGGGACCTCCACAGATCAGCTGCCGTGTTCAGAGACCATGCACAGCACTGTACATACTGTAGTGGTTATTCCTGGTATTACAGCTCAGCCCCTTTCACTTGGATGGGCCTGAGGCTGCTGCTGTACCATGTGACCAATCACATATGGATGACCTACCCTGGCGGTGACTGCAGGGGGTCCAGATGTGCGGTTCAAACTCCCCATGTGTGCAGGAGGTTTGGAGCTTTGTATTAGGAAAACTCTTAATAAAATTAATCGGTGACAATTTTGTCACTGAAGTCACCATGATGATGAACCCTGGAGAATCCCCTTAAGGGGGCCATGTCTCCGACCCTCCTAATGCAGTAGATAGGGGCGGCGTCCGCCACCAGTCAGGCTGATGGGGTAAGGGATCCTTGGGATCAGTGGAGGTCTCAGTAGACCCCTCCGGTCCGGTGTTTATCCTCTGTCCTATGGCTAGCGGGTAAGTAATATATAAATAATATTGTATACATAATATTGGGTAGGTAATATGGTATACATACTCTGGGGTATATATTTTGTCGGCTGACTCCATACGGCTTTGGTGTGTGAAGCTTCTTGAGCAGTTTTCTATCGCCCCCTTCTGGCTGCTCTTAGTATTACGGCTATCCTCCTAGCATTAGCTGACATCCATCACTACAAGGACAGCCTTATATTACCAATCCTCTGCATTAGCGAGTCGTCCTCCCGTCTTCAGTCTTTGCAGACGTCAGTTCTTCACGTTTTCTTCTTCTTTCTGGATCTTCGCACCATTCGCTCCTCTTCACCGTTCCTGTTCTCTCCCCGCAGTACCACAACAAGGTCTCCTGCTTCATGCTTCACCACATAGAGGAGCCCTGTTCTTTAGGGGCTCACGCTGCCGTCATTGTGCCCCCCACGTGGATAATCCGAGTGCGCCGACCACAGGTCAGTGACTTCTTCCGCTTCCTCCTTGTCCTTACTGACTGTCTCCAATTCTTACGCGTCTTAATTCCTTTTAGAGTTCAATCAAGTCAAGCAAGAAGAAGAAGCGGCCGTCATTCAAGAGGAAGCCCAGCAAGAAGGGGGCTGAGGTGGGCTTCATGCAAACCTATGGGACGGGTGCCAGCGTGGGGAGGCTATGTACCAGTCTTGTACTTGGCTGACAGTAATACTTCTGTCTTGTAGGAGCCCAGGATGCGGCCGTTCATCATCAGACCCGCCCCGTGCCCCCTTATGAAGCCTGTGCTGGTGTTTGTTAATCCAAAAAGCGGAGGGAATCAAGTGAGTCGCCTTACGTCACCCAGACACCATTGCTTTTGTATTAAAGGGGACGTACAGGATTACAAAATGGCGGCTGCTTTCTCACAGAGACGACACTGCACCTGTCCATCAGCTCAATTGATGTGATTGGGACTGAGCTGCAGTAACACACACAACCTGCAGACGGGAGTGGTGCTGTTTCTGGATTAAAGCAGCCTGTTTTAATATCCTATAAGATCCCTGGCCAGTTCCTTGTCTTTCATGTGTCAGCTGATGGCTCTTGGTCATTGTTGTCTTATTCTGGCGTCTCCTCAGCTAGATGGAGACTTCTGGGGTTAGAAGGGAGGGTAATGGAGTCATTTTACTGCTTATCCCATGGAGCAGACATGGCCGCTACAAAGAGCTTTACTGTGGAAGGCCTATTGAGTTCAGAGGGCCCATGTAATGCTTCAGTTGACCTGTGGAGGCGCTAAAGGAGCTGTGATCACTTTCTGCCAGGTCTCCCTGTATTGTCTGTCTAATAAATGAGGATTGTACGAGGCAGCGGACCCCTTTCAGGGGCAGTCGGACCCGGGTCTTGCTCCTGGTCTGATTTTATCAAAGTGTCTGCAGCCACCAAGACATGTAGTGTTATGTGGGGACCAATCTGAGGACTGACCATCCATATGGGGGGTCACATGTACACAGCTGGTCTGTTACCTGGCCCCTACATGGGGTCTAAGCGCCCCCCATCTTCCTGAGATTGCCCGATTAGGATTATTCTGCCGTGCACACTGCCTGTGCTGTCCATAGGAGCATGCTGGGAGTTGTAGTGTGACAACAGCCGATGTTGGTGACCCCTGATGTAGTCGGCGCGGCAGTTCCCGTCTCACTATAACTGGATTGTCCTACTTCTGAGACTTGGCTTTGTAGGACGTTGTTCTGACAGCAGGTTCCTGATATTCGGTGTCACCGGCGACTTTCTGCTTTATAACCGGTACGGTGGGTGTTACTGGGTGTCATCTGATCTCATGTTTGTCCCCACAGGGTGTCAAGATCCTTCAGTCCTTCATGTGGTATCTGAATCCGCGACAAGTGTTTGACCTTAGTCAGGGCGGTCCAAAAGAGGCGTAAGTATCCGAAACTTATTACTCACTGTTGTATGCAGGTGGCCAGGTGTAATGCGCAGGTGGTGGCCGGGTGTAATGCACAGGTGGTGGCCGGGTGTAATGCGCAGGTGGCCGGGTGTAATGCGCAGGTGGCCGGGTGTAATGCGCAGGTGGTGGCCGGGTGTAATGCGCAGGTGGTGGCCGGGTGTAATGCGCAGGTGGCCGGGTGTAATGCGCAGGTGGCCGGGTGTAATGCGCAGGTGGCCGGGTGTAATGCGCAGGTGGCGGCCGGGTGTAATGCGCAGGTGGCGGCCGGGTGTAATGCGCAGGTGGCGGCCGGGTGTAATGCGCAGGAGGCGGCCGGGTGTAATGCGCAGGAGGCGGCCGGGTGTAATGCGCAGGAGGCGGCCGGGTGTAATGCGCAGGAGGCGGCCGGGTGTAATGCGCAGGAGGCGGCCGGGTGTAATGCGCAGGAGGCGGCCGGGTGTAATGCGCAGGAGGCGGCCGGGTGTAATGCGCAGGAGGCGGCCGGGTGTAATGCGCAGGTGGCCGGGGGTAAAGTGTCATTGAGTATTATAGGGGGTTCCCATCAATAACCCCTGTGCTCAGATGTCTGACCTCTGGGGGATTGTAGTTGCCTCTAAATCTTATATAAAGGACTCTTACCATGTTCGGGGACTTATAGTTATATACCCTGCAGCCCCACTGTCCGCTCAGGACGGCTCCATCCATCTTCTCAGCATTGCGGCTGCTTCTGTGCGGTTCTGTATTCACAAGACGCCTCCAGGTTCTATAACAAGCTGACGGTGAATCTGCCGAGTGTGATTTACACTTCCAGCTATAGAAGTTACCGAATCAGCCGCCCCCGCGGCCCCTAACCCGACACCCCAACACTTACTGGAGGGGGCGGTAAGGTACACGAGGAGTGGGGCCCATATACCCGACTGCCGTCCTGATACAACAGGCCAAGGATGGAGCCGCTATAGGTCCTATACTATAGTCCTGTACTCCGGCCGCGTCAGTATACGAGTTATATTATAGTATACAATACACGTGCTCTGGCCGTATTATTATATATTATACACATACCCTGCTATATTATTATATATTACATTATACACATACCCCTGCTGTATTATTATATATTATACACATACCCTGCTATATTATTATATATTATACACATACCCTGCTATATTATTATATATTACATTATACACATACCCCTGCTGTATTATTATATATTATACACCTACCCCTCTATATTATTATATATTATACACATACCTGCTATCCTATTAATATTATACATGTGCTCCGGCCATCTTATTATACATGTTAATGTACCGGTATATATTCTGTTCTATTATATATGTGTCCCATAGGTGATTCTCTTGGGGTTGTGAGATATTACACTGTACAGTGGTGTTTTTGGCAGATTTCAGCCACATTTCTGGCAGCATTGCTCTCCGTATATGTTTATGTCTCTGCACTGTGTTGTATCAATGTTTTTTAATATTTTCAAATAAATCGTTCTTTTACATATGATGATTCCATTCTCCATGTTTCCCCTCTGTATGTAGTTTGTTTATGAGACGTCGCCGTCCTGATGCTGCGTCTTGTTCTCCGCTCTCACTTGCGCCCCTTGTGTCTCCCGGCAGGTTAGAGATGTACCGGAAGGTTCCATCGCTGCGTATCCTGGCGTGCGGAGGGGATGGCACGGTGAGTATCTCCGCTCGTGTTACTCTCTGACGGCCGTGCGTTGTTCGGGGACACCATGTACCGCCGCCATTGCCTTCTCTTCCCTCTCGATCTGTCTCTGCCATTTTGGATCATAAGTTTAGATTTCTCTCCAGCCAGAACAGACAAACCATATTGTGGCATGTGAGACAGAGCGATGTCCGGATCTCCCAGACCTCCTGGCCGGCCTGTAGGCGGCTCCAGACTGACATTGTGTATTTAGAGGATTTGTCTCGTTGCTGCAGGTTGGTTGGATTCTCTCGGTGTTGGATCAGTTGCATCTGTTTCCTCCTCCGCCGGTCGCCATCCTCCCGCTCGGCACTGGGAATGATCTCGCTAGAACACTCAACTGGGGCGGGGTGAGTATGCTGAAGGGTGAGCCGTATACAGCGGTGCTATAAGGGGCTTCTCCAGGGCCTATTTATTGGAGACCCATCAATGTCTGCCATTACTGATCCTATACAGGGTGTCATACACACCTCCCCCCCATCACCCTACACCCCTGAGACACAATGAGGTATATGGAGACTTGCCCCATTCTGAATGAATCTCCTCCTCTCCAGTCTATAGGTAGGTTACCCCGTTAGTCCTCCTGCTGTTTTCTCAGCCTGTTTGGGCTGTTGGTTATTGCTGCCCCATGTCCGGGTCACATATTGATCTCTCATGGACTGAGTTACTATTCCACGTTCACATTTTTGCAGGACTAGGCCGCAGTCCCACATTCCCCTTTGTGCTAGAATAGGCCTCGGTCCCACTCTCTGTTACGTGCCAGGATGAGGTGTGATCCCATAGAACGGGCGATCCCCCAGACTCGCAGAGGATTCCTTCACGTGCTCACGTGTCCTGTATGTGCTGCTGTTTCTCCAGGGTTACACAGATGAGCCCCTCTCAAAAATCCTGAGCCACGTAGAGGAAGGAACGGTGGTCCAGTTGGACAGGTGGAACTTGGAAGTGGAACGAAATCTGGAAACCTGCGAAGAGGACCGAGGGGAAGGAGCCACCGATAAGGTGAGTGTTGTAGGATGTGGCAGCTGTAGGCAGGGGTATTATACACTAGTATATAGGAATATTATATGATCGGTGAGTAAGGACAAGAACATCTGGATTGAACGTCTTCCTCTTCTCCTGCAGCTGCCTCTAGACGTCTTCAATAACTATTTCAGTCTGGGATTTGACGCTCGAGTCACCCTGGAGTTCCACGAGTCCCGAGGTAATGTCTTATATACGTGTGTGTCAGCACTGACTAGGCCACTAATACCGAATCATTCAAATATGGAGGAGACCTCTAGCAATATGACTCCCCCACCCCCGCAAAGCCTTACAATGTCTCTTCTGCACGCTGTATGGCCTTGTTCACACATGGCAGATAGACTGTGGATTGTTTTCTCCTGGCACTGTGTCATTTCCCACTTTGCTTTGACGTCCAGTGAACTTCACATGGAATCTGTCATACATGAAAGGGCCAACCTGGAGAAGCCCATAGGCCGTTGCCCCACATGGTGGTCCGCTATGGTATATCCACAACACTGTGTCCTGCAGCAGACCCGTCCGGGGCAAAACTGACTCTTTTTTGTTTGTTTTTTTACCATGGATTTAACCCCTGCACAGTTCTCAGCCTTTGCATTGCAAACAGTCAAAACAACCACAGAGTTTGCAAACCCATCATGTCTGTCCCCAGCCTTAAGGGGGGTTAGAGAAGCCACAACTCGTGTATGTCTCTGCTCTGACTACTTGGTATATTATTCTAGCTCGTGTACATCTCTGCTCTGACTACTTGGTGTATTCTTCTAGCTCGTGTACATCTCTGCTCTGACTACTTGGTGTATTCTTCTAGCTCGTGTATGTCTCTGCTCTGACTACTTGGTGTATTATTCTAGCTCGTGTACGTCTCTGCTCTGACTACTTGGTGTATTCTTCTAGCTCGTGTATGTCTCTGCTCTGACTACTTGGTGTATTATTCTAGCACGTGTATGTCTCTGCTCTGACTACTTGGTGTATTCTTCTAGCTCGTGTATGTCTCTGCTCTGACTACTTGGTGTATTATTCTAGCACGTGTATGTCTCTGCTCTGACTACTTGGTGTATTCTTCTAGCTCGTGTACGTCTCTGCTCTGACTACTTGGTGTATTCTTCTAGCTCGTGTATGTCTCTGCTCTGACTACTTGGTGTATTATTCTAGCACGTGTATGTCTCTGCTCTGACTACTTGGTGTATTCTTCTAGCTCGTGTACGTCTCTGCTCTGACTACTTGGTATATTATTCTAGCTCGTGTACATCTCTGCTCTGACTACTTGGTGTATTCTTCTAGCTCGTGTACGTCTCTGCTCTGACTACTTGGTATATTATTCTAGCTCGTGTACATCTCTGCTCTGACTACTTGGTGTATTCTTCTAGCTCGTGTATGTCTCTGCTCTGACTACTTGGTTTATTCTTCTAGCTCGTGTACGTCTCTGCTCTGACTACTTGGTGTATTCTTCTAGCTCGTGTACGTCTCTGCTCTGACTACTTGGTGTATTCTTCTAGCTCGTGTACGTCTGCTCTGACTACTTGGTGTATTCTTCTATTTTCAGAGGCGAATCCTGAGAAATTTAACAGCAGATTCCGCAATAAGATGTTCTATGCCGGGGTGAGTCTTCTTGGCTCTGCTTCTTCTCCATAGTCTTCCACACCTTGCGAGTACTTATCAGTCGTTTCCTCTTCTCCTCCAGACGGCCTTCTCAGACTTCTTGACCGGCAGCTCCAGAGATTTGGCCAAGCACATCCGAGTTGTGGTAAGTCGCCGATACTTCTTATCCGTGAGGCTTTTGCTCCATTTAGATGATTCCATGTTAGTGGTTGTATTTCTGGATGTGATTTTTCGTCTTTTCTTCTCAGTGTGACGGCACCGACCTGACGGCCAAGATTCAGGAGCTGAAGTTACAGTGCTTGGTGTTTCTGAACATCCCTCGGTACGTAGTGAGCGGCCGTGCGCCCGGAGGTGCCCGGAATGTTCTCCATAGACTCTGCACACTAAGAGCCCCCTCTAGAGGTCCGTCAGTCTGCTGTGTCTGACCCTGAGGGGTTCGGGGGTTGGATCTGAGGTCTTTGATCTTCTTGAATCTTTTTGAGTTGATTTCTTATAAATATTCTTTGTCATCAATGTTCTGTGTAGATTAAAAGGGTTTGTGCCATTCTGGAGACTTATTGGGCCCCCGGTGATCGGACACCTGTCTTATGGTTAGGGGATATTTGTACATAGGGCACCGTCCCTTTAAGGGCTTTTTCCCAACAATCCTCCTGTATCCACACAGGGGTAAGTGTCTGATCACGGGGACCCCCATAGATCAGGAGTACGGGGTCTCGCAGAGAGTGCTCAGTGTTCTAGGTTATTGGCCACCACTTTATGTCCATGGGGCTGCCACAGGTTGGTGTCCCGGTAGCCCCATAGCAGTGACTGGGGCACCTCTGGATCTTGAAGGCCCTTGTTCTTGTAGAAGAGTCTCTGTGGTAAATCCCTGAGTGATCAGACATTAATCCGCTGTCCTCTATAGGGGAACCCCTGGAGATCTCCCCATTGTACATTGTCACGAGGGCTGTTGGTTACCCTGTTTTTCTTGTATCTAGGTACTGTGCCGGCACTATGCCATGGGGCAACCCTGGTGAGCACCATGACTTTGAACCTCAGAGGCATGATGACGGATGTATTGAAGTGATTGGCTTCACTATGGCCTCATTGGTACTGTAAAGGTCCTCGTGACTGTCACCTTGCTCTTTGTTTGTCATTGTCCTTCATGTACCTGCTTCAGCTTGTAGTGCATCGCACCAGTCCATGCTACTGTAGTGGTGAGGCAACGCCTGATGTTAGTGTCATTGCACACATGACCACAAGGTGGCAGCACGTCTCTTCTATGTATTAACGTGCATGCTTGTGGATATGACATGTATATATAACATCTGCATGCGGTACAGGGTGTATATACTGTATACTCTGCCTTTATATGGTACCAGCGCAGCGTCTATCACCATTATACTCAATGCACAGATCCTTAAAGGGGTTTTCCTACTGATGTGATCCGCGGACCTCGCACAGATCAGCCGTCCCTCTAGGTGCCACAACCTGGGGCAATGGACTCTTCTATAAGGGATAGTGACAGAGCTGCAGTTCCCCAGAACCAGCGCTATACAGTGGACATCGCTGCTCCGGCCCTGACGGCTTCTGACTCCCGTCCACTATAGCAGCGTCCAGCGCCTGAAGACTGCTGATCTGTGCGGGTGTCGGACCTCCAAGGATAACATCCACATGGACAGATTAGTATTAAAATCTCTATTTGGGGGCTGGAAATCTCCTTGAGGATCATAATCTGTGCTTGTTATTACCTACAGTGACATATAAGAGATGTATACGGCATATACCAGGCGCAGGCGGTACTGGTGCCATATATAAACCAGCGAGCTGCTATGGTAGTGCCATCTATTCCGGCTCTGCCCTATATCCTGATGCTATATGTATGTATACACACACACACACACACATATATACACGTACATCATATTCGGTTGTATACGTGTTTATCCTCCTCGGCTGCCGCTGTCTTTCCTGATTCCGTACACGGTAACGCTTTCCTTCCATCTTTCTTCCTCTCACCTCCATGTGATCTTCTTTCCCGCAGGCCGCTCTACAGGTCGGAGGACACGGCGAGCGCCTGCACCAGTGCCGAGAGGTCTTATTACGGACGTACAAGTCTATTCCCATGCAGGTTGATGGTGAGCCCTGTAAGTTGGGGCCCTCAGTAGTGAAAATTACCCTGCGCAACCAAGCCAACCTCGTCCAGAAAACCAAGAGGCGGACGTCGCTCCCCCAGCTCAACGAGTAAGACAATGATAAGAGTTTTGTTGCTTCTAAACCTCCTTGTGACGAGCACTCGATACCTTGAGATGTTCGGGGGGTTGAGAAGTCTGGGCTGCTCATAGTGTCATGTGATGTCGGTGCCTAATGTGAGTGCTTGTGTTCAGTCAGCAGCCGGTCCCGGACAGATTGCGTCTGCGCGTCAGTCGGATTTCCATGCACGACTATGAGGCTTTGCACTATGACAAGGAGAAGCTTCGAGAAGCCTGTGAGTATCGCACGCTGGCGGCCGGGCCTGTACGGGTCGGGGGTAGGAGCCTTCTGCAGGTTTTATTGCCCTTTCTCATTATTCATTTATTGCTCAATAGAATTTTATAAGCCGCGAGTCCTCGTATAAAACTAATCTAGTCCTGACCTCGTCCTGGTGTATAAGAGCGGCTGAGAGCGACGCCGCAGCTCATTATATCTGATTACAGCCTGAGACTGATGATGTCATGATGATGTCATTAGGATGTTGTGGGACTAATAAATGAGATCCTGCCTATGCACTGACACTTGGCTTAAAGGGATTGTCCAGAATTGCAAAAACTACAGCTGCTTTCTTCCACAAAACAGCGCTGCATGTGTCCACAGGTGACGAGTGAATTGCAGCTCAGCCCCATTAGTGGATCTATGCGACTATACTGGACTCAGCCTACGGAGCTTCCAGATGTGGATTGGTGGGAATCTCTGGCCCTGCAGTCAGATGTGTAACACGGCAGCCGTGATCCGCGTGCGCCATCTCTGTGATATCATTATTATTGGTCACATGACCTGCTCAGTCTCATTCAAATGAATAGGCTGATCTGCGATTCCACTATACGGTGCACAGTGCTGTGTTTGGTATTGTGTGAGGAGACCGCAGTGTTCATACCTTCAAAATGCTGATCAGTGGGGGTCCGGGATGTCAGAGCCCCTGCTGATCAGTGGGTCCGGGGTGTCAGAGTCCCTGCTGATCAGTGGGGGTCCGGGGTGTCAGAGCCCCTGCTGATCAGTGGGTCCGGGGTGTCAGAGCCCCTGCTGATCAGTGGGTCCGGGGTGTCAGAGCCCCTGCTGATCAGTGGGTCCGGGGTGTCAGAGCCCCTGCTGATCAGTGGGTCCGGGGTGTCAGAGCCCCTGCTGATCAGTGGGTCCGGGGTGTCAGAGCCCCTGCTGATCAGTGGGTCCGGGGTGTCAGAGCCCCTGCTGATCAGTGAGGGTCCGGGGTGTCTGAGCCCCTGCTGATCAGTGAGGGTCCGGGGTGTCTGAGCCCCTGCTGATCAGTGGGGGTCCGGGGTGTCAGAGCCCCTGCTGATCAGTGGGTCCGGGGTGTCAGAGCCCCTGCTGATCAGTGGGTCCGGGGTGTCAGAGCCCCTGCTGATCAGTGGGTCCGGGGTGTCAGAGCCCCTGCTGATCAGTGGGTCCGGGGTGTCAGAGCCCCTGCTGATCAGTGGGTCCGGGGTGTCAGAGCCCCTGCTGATCAGTGAGGGTCCGGGGTGTCTGAGTCCCTGCTGATCAGTGGGGGTCCGGGTTGTCAGAGCCCCTGCTGATCAGTGGGGGTCCGGGTTGTCAGAGCCCCTGCTGATCAGTGGGGGTCCGGGTTGTCAGAGCCCCTGCTGAACAGTGGGGGTCCGGGGTGTCAGAGCCCCTGCTGATCAGTGAGGGTTCGGTGTGTCAGAGCCCCTGCTGATCAGTGAGGGTTCGGTGTGTCAGAGCCCCTGCTGATCAGTGAGGGTTCGGTGTGTCAGAGCCCCTGCTGATCAGTGGGGGTCCAGGGTGTTAGAGCCCCTGGTGATCTTCAGCTAATACCTAAGATGGGTCATCAATTAATAAACACTGACAACCCTTTAAAGGGCCTTTCCTATTAAGTGATGGCCTGTGATGAGGATATGATAGTGGGACCCCCACCAATCCTGAGATTTGAGGGCAGTGTACCCATATGTCTCCTTAAGTGCAGCTGGTCTCTATAGAAGTGTATGGAGCGGCCGGAGGGTAAGTACACATGGCTGAATCTGCTGCGATTATTCCGCCTCTTGTGGTGGATTCTGCTCGAACCTCCTATAGAAGTGGAGACCCTTCAGGTGGCAGCCGGAGGATTTCCATGGCAGAATCCGCTGGGCAAAATCTGCCGTGTGAACTGCCCCTTAGAAGGCAGCAGAGTTCTGCTCCAGCACTGCAGCCGCTTCATTCTCAGAGGTTGCACCCCCACCGACCATGCAGTGATGCAGACAGGAGTGCCCCTTTAAGGCCCTGGGACTATGTTCTAATCTGCTCATTTCTTGGTGTAATAATATAAAGTGAGATGTGCAGCGCTGTAAATGTGTTGTGCCCTTGTTTTGTGCCTCTCCCTCTTCTTTATGCTCCTTTTGTCCCCCCCCGTCCTCTTTTTATCCCCCCGCCTTTCCCTATTTAATTCACTGGCTGTTTCTCTGTTTTATTTTCTTTCTTGCAGCTCTCCCACTGGGAGTTATTGTGGTCCCTGGAGACAGTGATCTTGAGACGTGTCGTGTCCATATACAGCAGCTCCAGGAGGTAAGGACACGCTGTACACACATACTAATCAGCCGGGCATGTACTGTACGCGCAGCTTCTTATTTCTGCCCTTTAGACGGGCACTGCCATGTTGCCATGAAGTCGTGTATAGGAATCCAAGACCTCAAAAATGTTAACTATGTGTCTGCTGCATCCATGGTTGGCAGGGCGCCGTGTGCGGGCATATAATCATCGCCAGCAGGTCAGCGGAGAGCAGCGGCGGCGACATTGCAGCCCTCACAGTCAGTCCTTCCACTACATCCCACACAGTAACCTGCCATGACACCGGACCCCCAGCCCTGACCCAGACCACGTCTCAGCCTCACTATATTGGGGGCTATAAAGCTGCTGCTGTACAAAGGTCCACCTACAACTTACTGTACAACATGAACTATTGGGGTGCCGGCGACTGCGGGATGTTGGCACTGATGCCCATTCATTTCAGTGCCATTCTGTGCATATGTGAGCTGGTGTAGAAGCCCAGCAGAGCTCACCTATATGTATATATATATATATACTGACACTACTACTAGACCTCTGATGTGTCCATGATATCTGGTCTCATCCGTGTGCAGTCCGTCTGACCCTATTGATAGACAAGATGGGTCCGAGCTGCAGACACAGAAAGGACTAGGACCTGCCCTATAGGTAGACATGAATGGGTCTGTATACTCTCTATATACTGTCTGTATACTGATAACCATGTGTATGAAGCCTTACTCTGTGTCACGTACCATCAGGACATGCTAGGAGTTGTAGTTCTGCATTGCTCTGGTTTAGAACAATGATCTGTAGCTTCTGGCTCTCCTGCCATGGAGAAACTACAACCTCCACCATCCCCTGAGTGTCCTGTCATTGTAGGTTGGAATTAGTGCTGGGTCCTGTACCCCATAAGCTCATTAGCACCCCCTGCAGGGCGCTGCCCCGGCCTCTCAGTGCCCACTTGCACATATGTCACTCAGGAGCGCTGCAGGGACGCGCTGACATCATGGAAATAGTTTGTATTGCACATTATTCCAGACTGAGCTGTTTTATGTGGCAGAATCCCAAAACCGCCACTTTATTTCTCCCATCAATCCCCCCTCCCCCCGAGCGCTGAGGTCATCTCAAATGGATTTAGATTTATTTAACTTGGCGCATAATCCCACGCGCTCGACAGGGGACCGGCTGCGGTGACACCTTCTCCTTCACACTGCCGGAAATCCACGTTGAGCGACACCTTACCCCATAGACATCATCACTTGCAAACACCTTTTCCTAAAAAGCAGATTTTTATGGCCTAAAAGAGGAGACTTAGAGGAGCGAGAAGAGAAATGATTGAGGACTCGGCCGCCCGAGGGGAAGATTGGGGTGACCTGCGGGTACCAGACATGGATGGGAAAGGTTATGAGACGGACTCCCCAAAACGGGCACGGACAGATATTGGGTTGTCCGGCCATGAGATAGAGGCCATTCCCCCTCTTGTCATCATCGGGTGCTTAGAGGGGATTTCAGGACCATGATACTGATACTGGCCTATCCATCATTAGTTAGGACCCTCGCTGATCAGCTGTATGAAGCGCTTTCAGCACTTGGGTGAGCCCCACGTCCTCTTCTCAGGTCTGTAATGTCACATGGCCATGCTGCAGTACCAGGTACAACCATTATACAGTGTATGGCGCTATGATTGGTAAGCAGCCGCAGCATTGACGCAGTGACTACAGTCCCTTGAATCAGCTGATCTGTGAGGGTTCTGTGTGCCGGCCCCATCAATCTTATAACAATGACCTCTGTATATAGTGGGAAGGAAGCCATTGACAGACCCTCCTGGCTGCGGCATAACTTTAGGAGGGTACACAACGGTCAGGGAGTTGAGATGCGACAGGCCGGCACCTCATACTTACATAGAGTCTTGGCCGCTCCTTCCAGATGTAGTAGAGCTGAATAAGGTTATGAAACACTTTGCAGGTAAAACGAGCGGCCACAATGCAAGTAAGTAGATGCGATCTCAGCTCTGCTACATCTGCGGATTGTCATATTCACACTGAGGGTTAAGGCAGCGTCACTTTTTGTTCCCAGGATTTTCCCGAGTACCCCACAATCTTGCAGCGTCTTGATCTAAAGGTGTGTGGAGCTACAAGGTGTCGGTTGTGCGCCATGTGTCATAGTGCACCGTGTATATGTGTCATGTGTTATGTTATGTGTCCCTGTACATGTCTGACCCTCTCTGCATGCACCTGATTATATATAGTATAGCCCAGAGCAGCATTCACACTTCTGCTGGTTGCTATACCTGGTGAATGGAATACAAAGTTACACAGAGTCTTAGGGGGTTTTTTTTGTTTTTTTTATCTAGTAAAAGCACCCCCTTGTCCACTGGCTTGGTCTGGTATTGCAGCTCAGTCCTATTCACTTTAAAGTGACTCAGCTGCAATACCAGACAAAGCCTATCAACAAAAGGGCGCCATTGTTGGAAATAAACAGCAGATCTTTGTGTGACCTGGTCCAGGCCTTACGTGTTTGTGGTCGTCTTCCCAATCACCCCAATCGGTTCATGTACCAGAATCTCCTCAGGACTATGGATATTATGGACAAACTGCTGCAGCGCCTCTTGGTGTTCGTTTTCTTGCTGAACAGACATTAATTACTAATGACTTTTTTTTATTATTCAGGAGGATGGAACGAGCAAACCTCAGAGCGTGTCCTCCCAGAAACTGTCCCCAAAATGGTGCTTCTTAGATTGTGAGTATCTCATGTGATAGCAGTCACCTACACAAACCTGGAAGAATCAATAGTCATAAAAGTGTAATAAATCATACGATCTAATCCTTACCTGTACTTATCCTGTATTATTCTCCAGAGCTGCGCTCACTATTCTGCTGGTGCAGTCACTGTGTACATACATTACATTACTTATCCTGTATTATACTCCAGAGCTGCGCTCACTATTCTGCTGGTACAGTCACTGTGTACATACATTACATTACTTATCCTGTATTATACCCCAGAGCTGCGCTCACTATTCTGCTGGTGCAGTCACTGTGTACATACATTACATTACTTATCCTGTATTATACTCCAGAGCTGCGCTCACTATTCTGCTGTTGCATTCACTGTGTACATACATTACATTACTTATCCTGTATTATACTCCAGAGCTGCGCTCACTATTCTGCCGGTACAGTCACTGTGTACATACATTACATTACTTATCCTGTATTATACTCCAGAGCTGTGCTCACTATTCTGCTGGTACAGTCACTGTGTACATACATTACATTACTTATCCTGTATTATACTCCAGAGCTGCGCTCACTATTCTGCTGGTACAGTCACTGTGTACATACATTACATTACTTATCCTGTATTATACCCCAGAGCTGCGCTCACTATTCTGCTGGTGCAGTCACTGTGTACATACATTACATTACATTACTTATCCTGTATTATACCCCAGAGCTGCGCTCACTATTCTGCTGGTACAGTCACTGTGTACATACATTACATTACTTATCCTGTATTATACTCCAGAGCTGCGCTCACTATTCTGCCGGTACAGTCACTGTGTACATACATTACATTACTTATCCTGTATTATACTCCAGAGCTGCGCTCACTATTCTGCTGGTACAGTCACTGTGTACATACATTACATTACTTATCCTGTATTATACTCCAGAGCTGCGCTCACTATTCTGCTGGTACAGTCGCTGTGTACATACATTACATTACTTATCCTGTATTATACCCCAGAGCTGCGCTCACTATTCTGCTGGTGCAGTCACTGTGTACATACATTACATTACTTATCCTGTATTATACCCCAGAGCTGCGCTCACTATTCTGCCGGTACAGTCACTGTGTACATACATTACATTACTTATCCTGTATTACACTCCAGAGCTGCGCTCACTATTCTGCTGGTGCAGTCACTGTGTACATACATTACATTACTTATCCTGTATTATACTCCAGAGCTGCACTCACTATTCTGCTGGTGAAGTCACTGTGTACATACATTACATTACTTATCCTGTATTATACTCCAGAGCTGCGCTCACTATTGTGATACATGTATATAGTGATGTGATATATATATGTGTATATATATATATATATATATATATATATATATATATATATATATTAATATTATGTATTTTCCCTATTTTATGCTTATTAACCTCTTCCTCTCTGCTCTTTTCTTCTTGCAGCCACCACTGCTGATCGTTTCTATAGGATTGACCGAGCTCAGGTAAGTTGCTTTATGTTCTCTCTGTTCGGGGTCTTAGAAGGTTCTTGTACTTGGTTTGGTCTCCGGGTCCATCACTGGCCTTGTTACTCCTGAGTTACATTAGTCAGTGATGTCTCTGGGGTTGGGGCTTTTATATTTTACTGTTTTCAGCTTTTGTATCTTTCCTTGTATCTTCCTTCTATCCTTCTTTGTATCTTTCCTTGTATCTTTCCTTGTATCTTTCCTTCTTTGTATTTTCTTCCTTGTATTTTCTTCCTTGTATCTTTCCTTGTATCTTTCTAGGAGCACTTGAACTATGTGCTGGAGATTTGTCAGGACGAGCTGTACGTCCTGGACCCGGAGCTGATCATTACGCAGTCAGTGGGGACGTCTCCAGCGATGCCGGACTCCAAGGACCCGTCTACAAGCCCAACTAGCCAACATTTCCAGTTTCCACTACAACCATCCTCCTCCTCCTCCTCCTCCCCGCCGCCCTCCCCTGCGGTATCTGAGCCCCAGCAGGGGTGTGAGTGCCGAGGCAGGACGAGTAGTGACAGCTCAGTGTCCAAAATGGAAGTGTCCTCTGGATATAGGTAGGTCGGGGCTCCGTGTATGTGAGTGTATATATATGTCAGGGCTCCGTGTATGTGTGTGTATATATATGTCAGGGCTCCGTGTATGTGTGTGTATATATATGTCAGGGCTCCCTGTATGTGTGTGTGTGTATATATGTATGTCAGGGCTCACTGTATGTGTGTATATATATATAATATATGTCAGGGCTCCATGTATATAAATAATGGGACGGCCCCGGTGCACGGACAGGAAGAGCCGACATCTGTTTCTCATAGAAATGTACAAAGTAAACAGATCGGTGGTGGGATCCATTACACCCACCGGCCGGCCGTAAACCAGAGTGTCTCACCAGGGGTCTGACCTCCTTAGTCATCAGGATGAGCTCGGTTTTCGGGAATCGTCCCGTTGTTTGTTCGCAGCTCTGTTGCACTAGTCAGAAACGTGAGTAAGCGGATTCCCAGCGGGGGAGGGGGTCCATGTCTGTCTGTCATCGCCCGCATACAGATGATTCCAGAATGATATAATAAATATGTGCAGGTGACAACCGCTGCAGCCCCTCCCCCGCCTCAGGCCGGTCCAGGACTGTCTCAGGTCTCGGCAGTGAACACGATAAATCTGAGGCACTTTTTTTTTTGCGGTTTCTATTGTGGCCGTTATCCAGGAACTTGGACAAATCTATTGGAGACATCAGGACACCCATGTCAGGGAGACGCTCAATCCAAATATGTGCCATGCAGGGTCTTCAGAAAGCCTATTGTCTAGTACAGACAATCAGACAAGTGTCCCCCACCCTGGAGGACCCAACACATCCCAGCACTACATTATCTGCCCATTTGGTGTTGAGAACAGTTGTGCAGTGCTCCATTTCACCTGCGGGGGCGCTGTAGTGGAATAGGACACTTAGATCACAGGCGATCACTGGAACCGCTGTGATCAGCTGGTTGGTGTGAGATCCTTCTGTCACCTGTATCTGTGTATATATAAATCTATCACTAGCACACACACCTGTGTGTGTGTGTATATGTATATATATATATATATATATATATATATATATATATATATATATATATATATATATATATATATATATATATATAGTACTTATGAATCTGTATGTGTATATACTGCTGTATCCTCTGTGTATATACGCTATATCTCTATATCTCCACCACTCACTGACACTTCTGTATATTTCGGTCTCTCTTAGTAATGGCAGTATCTCGGACTATAATCCTGGTGAGTGATTTGGTCTTATTTTGCTTTTTTCTTTATTTTCGTTTTTTTTTTTTTATACATTTTACTTTTTTTTCTTTGTAATTTTCAGATGAAATGTTGTTGGAATCTGCAAAAAACGACGACCTCGAAAAGGTACAGAAGCGATTATACAGGGGGGGACATTAGTAATATCAGCCATATATTAAGGAGGGGGGTTGTGCTGAGGCTGGCGGTGCACCTCTGGGGGCAGGTTATATGATATGAGGGGGTCACATTAGTAATATCAGCCATATATTAAGGAGGGGGGTTGTGCTGAGGCCGGGGGTGCACCTCTGGGGGCAGGTTATATGATATGAGGGGGTCACATTAGTAATATCAGCCATATATTAAGGAGGGGGGTTGTGCTGAGGCCGGGGGTGCACCTCTGGGGGCAGGTTATATGATATGAGGGGGTCACATTAGTAATATCAGCCATATATTAAGGAGGGGGGTTGTGCTGAGGCCGGGGGTGCACCTCTGGGGGCAGGTTATATGATATGAGGGGGTCACATTAGTAATATCAGCCATATATTAAGGAGGGGGGTTGTGCTGAGGCCGGCGGTGCACCTCTGGGGGCAGGTTATATGATATGAGGGGGTCACATTAGTAATATCAGCCATATATTAAGGAGGGGGGTTGTGCTGAGGCCGGCGGTGCACCTCTGGGGGCAGGTTATATGATATGAGGGGGTCACATTAGTAATATCAGCCATATATTAAGGAGGGGGGTTGTGCTGAGGCCGGGGGTGCACCTCTGGGGGCAGGTTATATGATATGAGGGGGTCACATTAGTAATATCAGCCATATATTAAGGAGGGGGGTTGTGCTGAGGCCGGCGGTGCACCTCTGGGGGCAGGTTATATGATATGAGGGGGTCACATTAGTAATATCAGCCATATATTAAGGAGGGGGGTTGTGCTGAGGCCGGGGGTGCCCCTCTGGGGGCAGGTTATATGATATGAGGGGGTCACATTAGTAATATCAGCCATATATTAAGGAGGGGGGTTGTGCAGAGGCCGGGGGTGCCCCTCTGGGGGCAGGTTATATGATATGAGGGGGTCACATTAGTAATATCAGCCATATATTGAGGGGGTTGTGCTGAGGCCGGGGGTGCCCCTCTGGGGGCAGGTTATATGATATGAGGGGGTCACATTAGTAATATCAGCCATATATTAAGGAGGGGGGTTGTGCAGAGGCCGGGGGTGCACCTCTGGGGGCAGGTTATATGATATGAGGGGGTCACATTAGTAATATCAGCCATATATTAAGGAGGGGGGTTGTGCTGAGGCCGGGGGTGCACCTCTGGGGGCAGGTTATATGATATGAGGGGGTCACATTAGTAATATCAGCCATATATTAAGGAGGGGGTTGTGCTGAGGCCGGCGGTGCACCTCTGGGGGCAGGTTATATGATATGAGGGGGTCACATTAGTAATATCAGCCATATATTGAGGGGGTTGTGCTGAGGCCGGGGGTGCCCCTCTGGGGGCAGGTTATATGATATGAGGGGGTCACATTAGTAATATCAGCCATATATTAAGGAGGGGTTGTGCAGAGGCCGGGGGTGCACCTCTGGGGGACAGTATATGCTGTGGACATGACGTTCTTCTTCTTTCCATCTCTTTGGCTTTAGTTCAGAGACGCCCATCGCGCAGGCGGTAACCTGACTCAGAGGGACCTGGGCGGCCGCACGCTCTTACATCACGCCATAAACGCCGGCAGCAAAGAGATTGTCCGATATATTATAGAGAACGGTGAGTGTCTCCGGGGACAGAGATAGCAGCGCACTCCTATGGAGATGACTTGTGGTCGTACGAGAGTCTGCGGCCTCGAGAACATCCCTGAGCTGCCCCAATAATCTCCCGATCGCCGCAGGCCTGACTGTAACCCCCGACAGTCCCTGTAGTATCTGCACAAGCCCTCTAAGGGGAGCTCTCCTATTGTATAGATCATGGAAGGGTTTGCCATTTACTTACATAGTCTGGCGCCACCTGGTGTCCAGTCTGTATAGCGATGTGCATGTCCACCAATGAGATGAATGCTGGTGGTCACACGTGCTCAGTTACTTGCAGCAGGATCGGGGGAGGGGGGGGGAATACGGGAGCAAGATAGGAGGGCAAGGGATTTTTTTAATGCTAGAAATGCTGAAAATTAGTGTTAGGACATTTCTTACAGATTCAGCTAATAAGTGTCCTATAATAGTCCTATAGTGTCAGCGCTATAAGTGACGGGTGGCGGCATTATATAGGTGAAGGCTCTGACACGCGCACTACTTACCTGCCAGTTATGTAGAATAACCAGAACCCCCACAATCTGCCGCTTTACAACCTCCGCCATGTACATTGTCACACAGTCCTCAGCAGTGACGTGACCTTGGCCTAAACCAGACCCCCCCATCCCCCCTCCGTCACTGACTCCGCCTCTCTTTGTTCCACTCGCTGTAATATTAACCAGTCGTCTCCTGCCATAACTTTGCACTTTTTTTTTCTTCCCCATGTCCAGCTCCGTCTGAGATCTTGGATGTTGCTGAGCTGAAGAAGTAAGTCTGAGAGCCGAGTGCCAAGAATCGTGTGTGTCGGGGGGAGTCGCGAGGGGTGTCGGGGGGAGTCGTGAGAGGTGTCGGGGGGAGTCGCAACGTTACAGGCATTAATGTCAGAAGTGACTTAATAGGGGAATCTGGAAAAATGCAATAAACTGAGGTCCCTTGTAGATGATTCCGAAATATTCCCCCTTTTCATGACCTACAAGCAGGAGGGTCTGTGGTGACCCAGAAATCACAGGATTCCTGGGAAACCAGAAAGTGACCTTTCACCTCTGCGGCTGCGTGTTGGATCTCCAGAGAAAAGGGGGTTTATACCACTAAAAGTCGTTTTAAAGGGAACCTTTCACCACCTTTAATGCCCCCCCCCCCTTCACTGATTCCTGCACACTTGGAATTTCTCTCTCCCCCCCCCCCCCCCCATTTCCAAGCAATCATATCAGTTAGTTTCAGCTGCCAATATGCTAATTAGGCTCTGCTCCAGCCCGGGACCGCCCACCTGACAGTAGGGAATCTAATCAGCATATTGGCTGGTGAAACGCAACTGATTGCTCAGGAATGGCGGGGGCTAGAGAATACATTCCAGAGGAGCGGGGACTGATGCAAAAAGTTACATTTGGTGATAGGTCCCCTTTAAGTGGCTTCAGTGAGGACATCCCCGGCTTGTGTGCGCTGTTGGGGCCCGGGGGTCCAGGATGATTCGGGACGTTTGGTGATTAGAGGTTTGTTCTTTCTTTGTCTTTCAGCGGGGAGACCGGTCTGCACCTCGCGGCGTCTTTACGTCAGCGCACCATCTGTCATTACATCGTGGAGGCCGGGGCATCGCTCATGAAAACAGACCTGCAGGTAAGGGTTAAATGTACAGGTGCGGCCTCACTGGAATGTCAGGGGGGAGGGGAGCGCTGCGAGGTCTGTATAATGCCTGATAGTGGGGACAACCAAAGGGTTAATGTTTCCCCATATTATTATCTGCACCTTATTTCATGGCAGGTTTGGCCTCTTTGGTGGTTTTTTCAGCGCCGGTGACCCGGGGTCTGGGGTCTCATTACAGGAAAAAAGGCAGAAAACCCTGAAGGAAAAACCGTGTGAATACAAATCTGAAAAAACAAAAATGTTTTTTTGTTTTTTTTTATAATGTAGATTGTGAGCCCCACATAGAGCTCACAATGTACATTTTTCCCTATCAGTATGTCTTTGGAATATGGGATGGAAATCCATGCAAACACGGGGAGAACATACAAACTCCATGCAGATGGTTTTTTGCCCTTGGCGGGATTTGAACACCAGGACTCCAGTGCTGCAAGGCTGCAGTGCTAACCACTGAGCCACCGTGTGGCCCCTAAAACAAAAAAAAAAAAATGTTTTGTGCTACTTCTGACCTTACCTGGAACCCTGTGCCCTTACTTGTGCCCCCTCCTGGCCATACCTGTGACCTCTGACCTTACTTGTGCCCCCTCCTGGCCATACCTGTGACCTCTGACCTTACTTGTGCCCCCTCCTGGCCTTACCTGTGACCTCTGACCTTACTTGTGGCCCCTCCTGGCCATACCTGTGACCTCTGACCTTACTTGTGCCCCCTCCTGGCCATACCTGTGACCTCTGACCTTACTTGTGCCCCCTCCTGGCCATACCTGTGACCTCTGACCTTACTTGTGCCCCCTCCTGGCCATACCTGTGACCTCTGACCTTACTTGTGCCCCCTCCTGGCCATACCTGTGACCCTCTGACCTTACTTGTGCCCCCTCCTGGCCGTACCTGTGACCCTCTGACCTTACTTGTGCCCCCTCCTGGCCGTACCTGTGACCCTCTGACCTTACTTGTGCCCCCTCCTGGCCGTACCTGTGACCCTCTGACCTTACTTGTGCCCCCTCCTGGCCGTACCTGTGACCCTCTGACCTTACTTGTGCCCCCTCCTGGCCGTACCTGTGACCCTCTGACCTTACTTGTGCCCCCTCCTGGCCGTACCTGTGACCCTCTGACCTTACTTGTGCCCCCTCCTGGCCGTACCTGTGACCCTCTGACCTTACTTGTGCCCCCTCCTGGCCGTACCTGTGATCCTCTGACCTTACTTGGCCCCTCCCAGCCTTACCTGTGACCCTGTGACCTTACTTGTGCCCCCTCCTGGCCTTACCTGGCCCCCTCCCAGCCTTACCTGTGACCTTACTTGTGCCCCCTCCTGGCCGTACCTCTGACCTTAGTTGTGCCCCCTCCCAGCCTTACCTGTGACCCTCTGACCTTAGTTGTGCCCCCTCCCAGCCTTACCTGTGACCCTCTGACCTTACTTGTGCCCCCTCCTGGCCGTACCTCTGACCTTAGTTGTGCCCCCTCCCAGCCTTACCTGTGACCCTCTGACCTTAGTTGTGCCCCCTCCTGGCCGTACCTGTGACCCTCTGACCTTACTTGTGCCCCCTCCTGGCCGTACCTGTGACCCTCTGACCTTACTTGTGCCCCCTCCTGGCCGTACCTGTGACCCTCTGACCTTACTTGTGCCCCCTCCTGGCCGTACCTGTGACCCTCTGACCTTACTTGTGCCCCCTCCTGGCCGTACCTGTGACCCTCTGACCTTACTTGTGCCCCCTCCTGGCCGTACCTGTGACCCTCTGACCTTACTTGTGCCCCCTCCTGGCCGTACCTGTGACCCTCTGACCTTACTTGTGCCCCCTCCTGGCCGTACCTGTGACCCTCTGACCTTACTTGTGCCCCCTCCTGGCCGTACCTGTGACCCTCTGACCTTACTTGTGCCCCCTCCTGGCCGTACCTGTGACCCTCTGACCTTACTTGTGCCCCCTCCTGGCCGTACCTGTGACCCTCTGACCTTACTTGGCCCCTCCCAGCCTTACCTGTGACCCTGTGACCTTACTTGTGCCCCCTCCTGGCCTTACCTGGCCCCCTCCCAGCCTTACCTGTGACCCTGTGACCTTACTTGTGCCCCCTCCTGGCCGTACCTCTGACCTTAGTTGTGCCCCCTCCCAGCCTTACCTGTGACCCTCTGACCTTAGTTGTGCCCCCTCCTGGCCGTACCTGTGACCCTCTGACCTTACTTGGCCCCCTCCCAGCCTTACCTGTGACCATGTGACCTTAGTTGTGCCCCCTCCTGGCCGTACCTGTGACCCTCTGACCTTACTTGTGCCCCCCTTCCTTTTCTCCATGACCCCCTTCCCCTCTACTAGCGCTGTGACAGCTGCAGATACAGAGGCGAGTGGTGGGAATGCCAGGGGTGTAAAGCAGACGGGGAGGGGGTACGAGGAGCGGGAATTGTTTAGCAGAGGGGTTAGGACAGAAGCTGAGGAATTCCAGACAGCTGCTGCAGCCTCACTGCCCCCCCCCCATATTGCCCCCTCCCCTGCAGGTTTAATGTACATTCCTTGCGCAGGCTGGTACTGGGCCGCTCGCTCGCTCAGACCTACTTACTGACTTCTCCGCAGGATGTTACGTTAATATCTCCTGGCACCAGTTAACCCCTGAGTGTCTGTGAGTGTCGGTACGTGGGGGGGGGGGGGGTTTAGTCACTATTATATCACTATATTCTATCCTTACTATCTGACAGCTGATGCAAGTGGCAGCACTTAGAGGGATTGTCCAGGACTGTGATATTGAGCTCTAGTCCTCTTCTCAGGCCGGTGACATTAGATTCATTGGTCACATGACCTGATCACTGCTCAGTCCCATTGAAATCAATCAGGCTGACCTGCAATACCAGTCCCCGCCACAATACTGTGTGCGGCGCTGCACTTAGTAAGTAGTGAAGAGGCCGCAGTAATCTGTATCCTAATCCCTGACAACCCCTCCTGACACTACACACAAGACACCTCCCGAAATATATGATAACCCCCCCCCCCCCCCCTAAGAACGACTAGACACACGTAGATCCTAAAATACCCAAAGCTCCAAATCCCACGAGAGGGAGCCCCGGAGCACGGTGTGTGATGAGTGTGTGGACTGCGGAGCTCCCTCTTGTTGGGGCTGATTCACGAAGTCGGGGGCCACTTCTCATTAATATCCCCCAACATGGCGGGTCCTGAGATGAATCCTGTTCTGAGTCCCCGTCAGGATGGATCAAACAAGAAGTCTGGGCTGAGTCCTCAGTGGCGGCAGGGTGACTCTGCGCAGCGCTCCGCTGTCCTCTCCCCTGGATATTCTGAGGGCTGTTCTGTGTCCTCACGTCAGGGTGACGGCGTCCTCTATGTTACTGGAGGCGCTCAGGGTTATATTAGGGACTATATTAGGGCTGCACCTCCCATCCTGACCGGGGGCCCCCTAATGTTGGACCCGAAATCAGGACGGGAATTACAACTGTAATATGAACATGCAGCAGAGCCGACTATGTATATCACAAGCCATAGGGCTCAGACGGACGTTATATGGCCATAGAGTCCCTGCACGTCCCGTCCTGAGCAGTAGGGATTAATCCGGAGGGATGAGGCCTTATTACATGGACCGTGTTAAGCCGAGTTCACACAGAGGTTTTTGGACCAGATTTTGACACAGGAATCCGCCTCAGAATCTGCTCCAAAAAACGCCTCCCGCGTCTAGCCGCGACTGGATGCTGGGGCACTAGTGAAGTGAACGGCCCCCGCTGAAGTCAATGGGGGGCGATTTTTGGAGACGGATTCTGAGGTGGAGTCCACGTCAAAATCTGGACCAAAAATCTCAGTGTGAAGTCAGCTTTAGGGTCACAAGTCCTGTCCTGACCGCTGGTCTAATGAGCCAATCTCGCAGCATCGTGGAGATCTGCTCGGTCGGGTCACGACACCTGTGACTTAGGAAGACTCCGGGATTACTGAGCCACTGGAGGAGATTGATGAGCCTTGTGCTGTGCGGGGTCTCATGGTAACATGGCGCAGGCCTCATTACTGAAATCTGGGCCAAATCCAGTGTAAAGGCAGATAAATCTGACGCCCCGCCCATCACACCATAACCACACCCACTTTAGAGGGGGTAACAACTTGGGTTGCAAGTGTGGTAGTGACGAGCATGAAGTGCCCCCCATACGGCAGGTTGTGCCCCATCTGTTGGGGCAGTGATGTGAATGTCAATATTTCTGCCATGGTGCAAATATCTCAAACCCTAAACCTCTGCCTCTATTTCAGGGAGACACTCCAAAAAATCGTGCCGAGAAAGCGAAGGACTCGGAGCTGGCGGCTTATCTGGAGAACAGGCAGCACTATCAGATGATCCAGAGAGAGGACCAGGAAACGGCCGTGTAACAAGAATCTCCTTCCCCACAAAGACTCTTCATACTAAATCCTAAACTTCCTTCTCACCTGTCCTGGGGGACAAGCCGCACCTTTCTGCTCCTCCTCTGTCTTACAAGAAGCCTTACAGTAGTACGTGGCACCTTCTCCAACCACTAGCTTCTTATCAACAACTACTCCCATGTGGAGACCTCTCCTACCTGTTATACGATGCTGCCCTGACCACACGAGGAGCAGGGTCGGAGCTGTGGACGACCTCCAGAGACGAGGACTCTACCACTTACCTTATTCCACCCATTCTTGATGTGCTTCCATCTTAGAATCTTCCTCCTTTAGTGACCTACTCACTGTGCTTGGCTCCCACCTTAGCTGTATTTTTGTATTCGCTTGTGTCAGGCTCTTGGGTGGCGCTGCCCCGATTTATGGCCTGTAGCTTGTGGGTGAGGCTGTGCTGAATTATTGCCCGTAGCTCCTGGGCAATGCTGACCTGGTTTACGGCCATTAGGTCATGGGCGGTGGTGTCGTGAATTACGGGCCTGTATCTCATGGGCGGTGCTCTCCTAATTTACAGCCCATAGCTCATGGGTGGTGCAGCCCTGATTTATGGCTCGTGGGCAGTGCTGTCCTGATTTACGGCCAGTAGGTCATGGGCGGTGCTGTCTTGATTTATGACCGTTGCTCGTGGGCAGTGCTGTCCTGATTTACGGCCTGTACTTCGTGGGTGGTGCTGTCCTGATTTACGGCCTGTACTTCGTGGGTGGTGCTGTCCTGATTTATGGCCCGTTGCTCGTGGGCGGTGCTGTCCTGATTTATGGCCGTTGCTCGTGGGCGGTGCTGTCCTGATTTACGGCCTGTACTTCGTGGGTGGTGCTGTCCTGATTTACGGCCTGTACTTCGTGGGTGGTGCTGTCCTGATTTACGGCCTGTACTTCGTGGGTGGTGCTGTCCTGATTTACGGCCTGTACTTCGTGGGTGGTGCTGTCCTGATTTATGGCCCGTTGCTCGTGGGCGGTGCTGTCCTGATTTATGGCCGTTGCTCGTGGGCGGTGCTGTCCTGATTTATGGCCGTTGCTCGTGGGCGGTGCTGTCCTGATTTATGGCCGTTGCTCGTGGGTGGTGCTGTCCTGATTTACGGCCTGTACTTCGTGGGTGGTGCTGTCCTGATTTACGGCCTGTACTTCGTGGGCGGTGCTGTCCTGATTTACGGCCTGTACTTCGTGGGTGGTGCTGTCCTGATTTATGGCCCGTTGCTCGTGGGCGGTGCTGTCCTGATTTACGGCCTGTACTTCGTGGGTGGTGCTGTCCTGATTTACGGCCTGTACTTCGTGGGTGGTGCTGTCCTGATTTACGGCCTGTACTTCGTGGGTGGTGCTGTCCTGATTTACGGCCTGTACTTCGTGGGTGGTGCTGTCCTGATTTACGGCCTGTACTTCGTGGGTGGTGCTGTCCTGATTTACGGCCTGTACTTCGTGGGCAGTGCCGCCCTGATTTACTGCCCATACTTTGTGAGCGCCCTGTTTATTTCTGAGGGTGTAAGACTCTGTGTGCTGACTGCCCTTCTCGGATCTCCTCGGGCACACGACTGCCCTGATCTTGCACATATGGTCTCCACGGCTGGGGTTAGTTTACATTCGTTCTCGATGTTCACCTCTGGCGTCATTTTTTGTGTAAAGATATTTCTGTTTTATTTTTTGTATCATCATTTTTTAATCCTGATTCTTGGCGTGCCGTGTATATAGAGGGGCCCGTAGGCTGTATATACACATGTAGTAAAGCGACCTGCCTGTCCGAAGCCTCTACACGTAGATATTATTTATGGATCTGGTGTCTGTAGATGTGACTTCCCGCCCGCCGGGGTAGCTTGTTGGGTTTTTGTACATATAGCGTGCGCCTCGTTCATGTCCAGGGTGTTATTCAAGTGTTTACACTGGATCGTAACGTCTCATGGTGAAGCCATTTCATGTGTTCAGCGTAACCTGCCAGTATCTGTCTCTTGGCCCTGGTTCATTTCAGCCATTTTGCTTACGGCAGCCATCTTGAAGCCATTTCTGTTGGGTGGTCAGATGGGGCGTGACTATGGAGCTTCACAAGATGGCTGCCCCGCATACACGTGGGTTATCCGTTCACTATCTGCCATCTTGTGTGATTTTACTTGTTTTATTTAACTTATTGCCTGTCAGGTTTTTATTTTCTTATCAATGTTTTAATTTGTCATTTTTTTTACTAAGATTAGAGCGAAATCCTCCGACCACGGAACGGCGCGTGTACGCGCACGGCGCTCGCCGCCTCAATATGATGGACTTTTACACAAACGCTGTTGCTCGACAATCAAAGATAAATTTTTCTGGGCCTTTTGCCCAAGATCTCCAGTGTCACGTAAGGATCTGTATACAACCCGGATTGCGGCATTTGTTCGCAACTCGTCCTCCGTCCTCCGCACTTTACTGTTAGAAGGTCCAGTGAACTCCAAGCAATATGTCTGCCGCCCCGCAGAACAACCAAGTGCATTGAAACCTGAATGTTTAATGTCTAATGAGCAGGAAAGCAGACGCAGGTCACATGACCGCCGCGCACCGCCACCGCCTCATCACTGTGTAGGTTTGTGAGAAGCGTCCATGTGGGGCTGGTGTAGGAACTGGCGCAAAGAAGTGGTGTTGCCCATAGCAACTGGTTAGATCCCTTCTGATTGGTTGCCAAATGTAGGCCTCATGCGGAAATCTAGTGCAGTTGCTAAGGGAAGATTGGCCCATAGCAACCAGTTCTGACTTGGTAGAGGAGCGGTGATTGGTTGCTATGGGCTCCGCCTTCTTTGCATCGTTTCGGCGCAGTATGGCGGTCAGTGACCAAGTCTGAGAGAAATATAATCATTGATAAAGGTAAATCTATATATTAATATATCGCTATAAACCGTATTGTATGTCCGAGAGGAATCTCCCCGCCTCACGTATCTTACATATCAGGTTCCGGGGTTATCGCCCAGATGTCGTCGTATTCTCGTGCACCCGCTACTCACGCCGGACTGAGGAGCCATTTTGTGGGGAGTCACAAACACTTGTATTCCTTTGACTAATGCTCAAAATGGCGGAGACTGTCACCTGTACCGAAAAGGGACATAAATACACCACGGGGGGAGGGGGGCTGGCTGGTGGGGGCTGCACCTAATTTATTATCTCCCACCAGGCCAAACACCTGATATATGAACCCCCCCCCACCTCCAGGCGGTGCACGTAATATATTATTCTCCCTCTCCACCACCACAAGGCTGTGCACCCAATATATGATTCCCCCAACAAGGCTGTGCACCCAATATATGATTCCCCCAACAAGGCTGTGCACCCAATATATGATTCCCCCAACAAGGCTGTGCACCAAATATATGATTCCCCCAACAAGGCTGTGCACCAAATATATGGTCCCGCACCAAGCTGTGCACATAATACATGGACGTCTCCTCGCTAGACCATGCACTTTTGATAGGAGCCCCCACCAGGCAATGCACATAATATATGAACCCCCTCCCCCCGCCAGGCCATGCACCTGGAGTCTACACCAGTTATACATCAGGTAAATGATGTCACCCTGTCACAGACCCCCCGCCCCCCATCCCAGGGTTGCAATTCTTTGGTGCATAATAATGATAAATCTGCCCGATAATTTGCGTTGTGTGATGTTAACGTGACCCACAATATGGCGGCCTCCACCCAGCGGGGCAGCGGGTCCACTATAAGTCCCGATGTCGGGCAGACGAAGCACAGAATCGCTGTTTTTCTGTATTGTGAGGTGTTAACCCTTTACTGTTACAGCCATTTTAGTTTCTCAGGGTGCGGGATGGGGGGGGTGTTCGCATTGCGCCCCTGTCCCTCCCCCTCTCCTCTCCTCACCACCGTGTGTGTGCAATACTGGGTTTCTGTATCAGAACATGTGTGTGACCTCTGTTTATATAGCAGTCGTGTTAGTGATTGTCGCACTCTCGTCACCATTACGCTCACGTGGTGTTCGCCTCCGCTCTCTGCCCGGGGAGTCGGCGAAACACTTGTCACAACTATGTCTTGTTTTCTTGCCATTGAAATAAAATATTTACATATTAACCTTCCGGGCCGTTGCTTCTTGTTGACTTCTTATTTGTGTTGGGTCTGGGGCCCTGCCTGAGGCTGCTGCTTTACTGCTCTGAAGAAACAAACGTTGCGTCCTGTGATGTTGCGGCTAAAGCTGCAGCAGGTGATCGCTCCATGATCGGCCCCATTGGATGAGGCATCTCAGCCCCGCAATGGAAACTACAGAAGAAAGCGCCTCCAGTGTTCTGCCACAGGTTCCTCCGGGGAAGGTTCTCTGGACTGATTTTGGGCTTTTGGATTCCACCTCGAGACTCGAGATCACCTGAAAATGCCGGCCGGATCTTCCTCCTGTTACGGAGTAGCCGCATTGACTTCCTTGTTAAGGATGCAGAAAAAACAAAACCTCCTTCTCGATTCTGCAACTGCCGCAGCTCAGGACGTCGCGGGAATGAACCTAGACACTGATTTGGCTTCTGTTTGAAAGGTTTTGTAGTAAATGGTGACTGTAGGTTCTGCCCCAAGTCATCCATAAGATTCTGCTCACTGGCATGGCTGTGAGTGAACTGGGACACAAAGGGGGATAGTTGTGTACCCCAAATCGTGCACCATGGAAGACAGTCCTAGTGTAGCTTGAAGGTTTGTTCATAATTGTGGTTTAGATGAAGTTTATCAGCCAGGACCTTGTCGGACCCTGGTGTGGATGGAAAAGACACGCGCTGACACTATAATACAAGAATTGTTGAGCATGTAGTCTCATGGTCCAGCAGTAGTCACACACTTTGTGGTTACCACCATACTTCACCTCTTCTATATCGCAGACCTGACCACCATAATTCTGAATTTGGACTTGGATGGCTGCCCACTGAAAAGTTCTCAACTCAGGTCTAAAGCCAAGTTATCTGTCCGCATAAATCTGTACAAAAATCTGTGTAAGGCTAGGGCTAGACAAGATTGTGAGGACCAGCACTAGAAGAGATGGTGAGGGCCAGGAGTAGACGAGATGGTGAGGGCCAGGAGTAGACGAGATGGTGAGGGCCAGGAGTAGACGAGATGGTGAGGGCCAGGAGTAGACGAGATGGTGAGGGCCAGGAGTAGACGAGATGGTGAGGGCCAGGAGTAGATGAGATGGTGAGGGCCAGGAGTAGACGAGATGGTGAGGGCCAGGACTAGACGAGATGGTGAGGGCCAGGAGTACACGAGATGGTGAGGGCCAGGAGTAGACGAGATGGTGAGGACCAGCACTAGAAGAGATGGTGAGGGCCAGGACTAGACGAGATGGTGAGGGCCAGGAGTAGAGGAGATGGTGAGGACCAGCACTAGAAGAGATGGTGAGGGCCAGGAGTAGATGAGATGGTGAGGGCCAGGAGTAGACGAGATGGTGAGGGCCAGGAGTAGACGAGATGGTGAGGGCCAGGAGTAGACGAGATGGTGAGGGCCAGGACTAGACGAGATGGTGAGGGCCAGGAGTAGACGAGATGGTGAGGGCCAGGACTAGACGAGATGGTGAGGGCCAGGACTAGACGAGATGGTGAGGGCCAGGACTAGACGAGATGGTGAGGGCCAGGAGTACACGAGATGGTGAGGGCCAGGACTAGACGAGATGGTGAGGGCCAGGAGTAGACGAGATGGTGAGGGTGTAGCAGTCAGTAGTAGCCCCTATTGTCTTAACAGTGGTGTTTTGCTGCCATCTACTGGTGTGAAGAAATATAGCCTGGGACTGTACTACTGTGAGACAATAATCACCCTGTTCTGTTTGGTAAATGGTGCGGTCCAGAGGAAGTGACGTGAGCAGCGTGGTGTGGGCCCAGAGTGTGTGCTGTGAGGACCTGTGAGAGGCCATTGCTGCTGTAGGCCATAGTAGAAGGCCTGAAACACTGCAGAGACTGACTGGAGAAAGCGGCAGTGTTGTGGAGATTGTTCTGGAGACTAAAGCCGGACTGTGCCTTGGACTTTGTTCAGACCTTCACCCAAGACAGAAGCAAGACAGAGTCTGCTGAGTTCCTGGACAGGCCTGCATCGAGGGAGCACCACAGAGAGCTGAGAGACTGTATAAACCCGGTACCGTACAAGTATCTCAGGGACAGCTAGGGCCAGTTTATAGCGTGCGTTATCCTCATACTGTTATATGTAACTTAGTTTTATTTTGTTGATTCCTTCCCATTTTCCATAAGTAAATTGTGTTATATACCTGCCAGTGTGCGTCTGTCTCCTAGTCGCGGATCCTTGTTACCTGCTGGCCCGGACTTACAAGGGCCAGGAGTAGACGAGATGGTGAGGGCCAGCACTAGACGAGATGGTGAGGGCCAGCACTAGACGAGATGGTGAAGGCTACAGGCTGAAGACCTCTGCTACAGGGCACTGTAAGAGGTTTTCAAAAGGTATAGGTTGAAGGATTGGATGATGGCACAACCATCTCAGAAGATGTCTCCACTCTCAGCTTTGCACCAAGTAGTTCCAGAATTAGAAATCATGATTGCATATGTTTGCAGATAATTTATTCATCGCCATAGTCAGTTCATGAGATTTTAGGTGGTTATACTCTACGAGGCACCAATCTCAAGGAAAGGTATAAATGGCAGTAGACCATAAGCGAGGTCTCCATAAGAAGTGCGGAGGTTATGTCAGAGGAAGGGCCTCTTACCGCCTGTAACCTTGTGTTTGATGCTTTGATTTTGGCCACTGTCCAGTTTCCAGTGTCTTCAGAACATCTTGCCCACGCATGTACATGGAGGTACGAGTCCTCTACCATCATCTTACCCATCCCTGGAGTGACAGTGAGCGGCTTTGCTCGAGCAGTGGACTTTTTTAACCCTCGGGGCTTCTGCACATTCTCTATAACCGCATGAGTCATTTCTGTCAGACACGATCATACGCCCTATTGAGAAACCTTCAGAACCCTTCACTTTTGTTGCTTTACTGGCAAAGGCGGAAAAAAATCTCTTTGGAAGTTTACGCTCCGTTGTTCTTTCCAGCCCGGCCATCGATGGCTCGAACTGCTAAAAAAAATCCAAAGCTTTTCTTCTATTACAAGTTCTGCTTCTCATTATTTTTGTATTTAGTATCGCTGCGCATAGGACGGGGGTTAGGTCGGCTGTCGCCTCTTTTATGGGGTCCTTGCTGCCGCCACCTGTGTGAATAGACTCTTAATTTGTGTGATTATTAGACATGGCCCTCGAGTTCTTTCATCTTCCTGGATCCATCTCTTTGAGACCAAAGTTTCATCCAGTTTATTACGTCACTTGCAGGTCTTTGAATCTCTACTGGTAGTTATGAGATTGGAAGCGACATCATCCTCTTCATCCTCCTCCAGATATATCAGCCCTGACTTCTCTGCTCCAGCTCCACGTGAGGAATCCAAAACTTCTCTGCTGAACATGGTCTGATCCCTCTTTGATCTTCTGGGGAGACTTCCCGCTACGTTTTGGATCATGTGGTTAGTGAGATCTGACCCTGCTTTTGGAGAATAAGACGTGGGTCACAGTTCAGGTTGAGGTCAGTAAAGATCTTGACACCCGTTTAGTCACATATATGGATTGGGTTAATCCCGAAAATGTCTCCTCAGAGATCTTCCAAATATAATGGAGCGCAAGGGCTTCACTGCGATTCTTCTTCCAACTTCTTCTTGGTTTCTGTTAAATGAAGACCAATCCAAAGGCCAGGTTGTCAGGTGGTGAAACAAATCCAGTGCCCCAGAGGTCAAGGGTGACTTTCCAGCTCTCCAGGTTCACCTTGGTGTATAAGCCCTGTTTTCCCTTTGTGATTTGGCGCATCTGTTACTGAGCAGTCGCCATTTTTGTAGATATGCAAATGATCTATTTGGAGCCCCGAAGCCTCCGACCTGTTAATAATTCTGGCGCACTGCGGGAGGTCTTGGGCGCCAGAAATGAAATCTATTCCAGCAGGAGCTGCCGTAGATTTCTGCTATAATACCGCTCCCATATCTGGAGTAGTAAATCGGATGGGTCAAGGCGTCCCCGCTCCACCTCCTGCACAATAACCTGTGGGGGTCAGGAAGATGACAAAGTGATGCCTCTATGGTGCAAACATGGGCCAAAGATAACGAGACCTGCACCAGCCTCCATTAGTTACCTGGCGCAGATGGAACAGTAAATTCACCCAATATTAGGGACTTTGTCCTAGGTCTATCCAGTCCCGAGGCTTCCGTCCCCGTGACTCCAGATGTTTTTCCCTTGTTGTTCATTAGGTATTTTCTCTAATTAGAGAACAGATTGATCACAACCCAGGACTGGGCCGAGACCATCACTATAACCACAGGGGCTGCCATACAAGGATGAATAGAAATGCTAATTCCAGAGGGGCCATTGTAGGCCCCATATGGTCACAATTATCACTCTGTCATTTGCATATTGACAAGGGTCGGGATCTTTTCACCAGGTGTAAGTCCTAAGAAAGACAATCCGGGCAGCTCATTAGGAGGGCGTGGGGTCGGCCCTTCATTAAAGGGTCATTGACGTTTTTGGGAACAGCATTTGGCAGTTTCCTTTATAGGGGCATCTGGTGCAGACATTTCATAGCTCCGATGTCCAGGGGAATGTGAAGGTCTGATGTCACTGACAACTGGTGACATCACAAACTGGTAAAGACTAGATAATGAGCGTACAAAGCCCTTTGTAGATGTATACGGGCTCCTCTACTGGCCCAAAGAGATTGGTGCTGACCTTAAAGGGGCTTCCCATAAACATAACCCAATAGAAATCTGTGGACAATTAATAGTTAAATGCTTTTTATTGATCGAGGCCGCACTCTGTGTCACTTAAAGGAGCATCCAGGTCACAATATAGTCACTCCCATCCATAGGTGAAAACTGCGTCAAACCCCTAAATCACCTGCTGTATCCTGTGGTTAGGGGGTAACTCGGGAGCAGAGCACCCCTTTAAGTCATCCGTCCGCCTTACAAGACTCCAGAATTTATAAAGACCAAATTCTGGATTTGGGTCCAAATGATGTTTCTGTAGAATTTTTTGCAAGATTTGATATCACAATATGAAAGCCATATGTGAGACTTGTAGGTCTATCCCCAGGCGTAATATAAAGGGGGTGCAGAGGGCAATACAATGAGACCAGTACTATGAACTATACAGTATAGTTGGGGGCCTGGTGCAGAATCTGGCGCCCGGGAGTTTCCTGTTACACCCCTATATCACCTGTCAGACTGTCGTATATGGAAGTTGTGTAGGATGTATAGAGTATATAGAAGATATAAGTGGTGAGAGCCCGACGCGGCCAGGGATGATGATGGAATCTGCTGAAAGCCTCAGGGTTATGTATACGACAGTATATATGTATATGGCCATCTGTGTACACATCGTAGCCACCTACAGGACGTGTGACAGACACAACCTCCAGATTCTCTACAGTCTCCTTCTCTTTATTCCGCATCTACATTTCGTCCTTTTATCAATATTAATCGATGGCCAAATGATCCAATGTAACGTCTTGCTGCAGATAGAATAGGCTGATGCAGCTGACACTTAGAGTGCATGCTCTTCGGACCAGAGACTAACATGACAAATTAGAGCTTGTCAGGGGACACAAGCAGGAGGTTTTGCAGCCTGCAGCAGGGGAAGGGTTAAGCCTGGGGCCTGCAGTAATGCATTACTCACAGCTCAACACTCAGTCGCCAGGGACTGAATCAGGCTGCTCCAGGTCAAGAGAGGGACCCCCCCCCCCATCCGCTGCTCCTCCCGCCTATTGGAGTAGGGGTTGTAATAGGATACAAGACACCCCCCTCCCCAATTCTGTTTCTCAAAGCACAAAGGTTTAACTGCAGGGGAGACGGAGCTGTTTGTAAACCACTCAAGATGCAGTTCATTAAAAGAGCTGGAAGGGTAAAAGGGGGGGGGGGGGAGAATGGGCAAAGCATCAAGTCTGGAATAAAGCCACTGCCCCCTCCCCCAGCACACTCCTGTACCAGCGCCTCCAAACCGCACATCACAGAAGTCTACGCCTGCCAACGTCATCGATATAAACTCTGATCTAATCAGTCCCAAGTCAGGAGGCGAAACACGAAGATCCCGAATATCTAAGGAAAACCTAAAAACCATAAGGCCACGTTCACACCTGCAAAGCCAAATACACAAACAGGGACCCCAAGTACCCCATAACATGAATCCGGCCCCTCAGGGTGTTTTATCCGTCATTACGGGGAGGCGTTCTATCTGGTCCAACAATAACTCAGAAGCTTTAACCAACAATGCAGGTGTGAACAAAGTCCTAGTCCCGAAACTATCGAGGAAACAGTCTATGGATAGAAGGTTATAGAGGAGCAGATTGTATATACAGTGTTGGCCAAAAGTATTGGCCCCCCTGCTATTCTATCAGATAATTCTCGTTGTCTTCCAGATAATGATTGCAATCACAAACTCTTTGGTATTTTCTTCATTTAATTTGTCTTCAATGGAAAACCACAAAAAGAATTGTCACAAAGCCAAATTGGATATAATTCCACAGCAAACATAAAAAAGGGGGTGGACAAAAGTATTGGCACTGTTTGAAAAATCATGTGATGCTTCTGTAATTTGTGTAATTACCAGCACCTGTTACTTACCTGAGGCACCTAACAGGTGGTGGCAATAACTAAATCACACTTGCAGCCAGTTGAAATAGATTAAAGTTGACTCCACCTCTGTCCTGTGTCCTTGTGTGACCACATTGAGCATGGAGAAAAGAAAGAAGACCAAAGAACTGTCTGAGGACTTGAGAGGCAAAATTGTGAGGAAGCCTGAGCAATCTCAAGGCTACAAGTCCATCTCCAAAGCCCTGAATGTTCCTGTGTCTACCGTGCGCAGTGTCAGTAAGAAGTGTAAAGCCCATGGCCCTGTGGCTAACCTCCCGAGATGTGGACGGAGAAGAAACATTGCCGAGAGATTTCACCGCAAGATTGTGCGGATGGCGGATAAAGAACCTCGACTAACATCCAAACAAGTCCAAGCTGCCCTGCAGTGCGAGGGTACAACAGCGTCACCCCGTACTATCCAGCGTCAGCGTCTGAATGAGAAGGGACTGTATGGGAGGAGACCCAGGAAGACCCCACTTCTTACCCACAGACAGAAGCCAGGCTGGAGTTTGCCAAAACTTACCTGAGAAAGCCAAAACCATTCTGGAAGAATGTTCTCTGGTCAGAGGAGACAAAAGTAGGAGAAGGCCTCAACATAGAGATTACAGGAAAAAAGAGAAGACGCCCCCTACAGTCAGGCATGGCGGAGGGCCCTGATGGTTTGGGGTTGCTTTGCTGCCTCTGGCACTGGACTGCTTGACCGTGTGCATGGCATTATGAAGTCTGAAGACGACCAACACATTGTGCAGCATCATGTAGGGCCCAGTGTGAGAAAGCGGGGTCTCCCTCAGAGGTCAGGGCTCTTCCAGCAGGACAAGGACCCAAAACACACTTCAGGTCAGCACTAGAAAATGGTGGTGAGAGAAAGCCCTGGAGACTTGTAAAGTGGCAGCAATGAGTCCAGCCCTGAATCCCATAGAACACCTGTGGGGGAGGGGGAGAGATCTCTTGGGGGCAGTTTGGAGAAGGCCCCCTTCACATCTCAGGGGGGACCGCGAGCAGGAGCCAAAGAAGAAGGGTCTAAGATTCCAGCAGAGCCTTGTAAGAAACTCATTGCTGGTTAGCGGAAGCGGTTGTGCGCAGTTATTGTGTCTAAAGGTTGTGCGACCAAGTATTAGGCTGAGGGCGCCAATACTTCTGTCCGCACCAGTTCTGGAGTTTTGTGTAAAATGATCAATGATGGGACTTTTTTTTCGTTCTCTTTTGTGGTTTTTCATTGCAAGTAAAATAACTGAAGATATTACCAAAGAGTTTGTGCTTGTAATCATTATCTGGAGGACAGTGAGGATTATCTGACAGGACTGCAGGGGGCGATACTTATACTGTATATACCCTGTGTCACTTACAGTCCTATGAAAAAGTTTGGGCACCCCTATTAATCTTAATCATTTTTAGTTCTAAATATTTTGGTGTTTGCAGCAGCCATTTCAGTTTGATATATCTAATAACTGATGGACACAGTAATATTTCAGGATTGAAATGAGGTTTATTGTACTAACAGAAAATGTGCAATATGCATTAAACCAAAATTTGACCGGTGCAAAAGTATGGGCACCTCAACAGAAAAGTGACATTAATATTTAGTAGATCCTCCTTTTGCAAAGATAACAGCCTCTAGTCGCTTCCTGTAGCTTTTAATCAGTTCCTGGATCCTGGATAAAGGGATTTTGGACAAACAATTCAAGTTCAGTTAAGTTAGATGGTCGCCGAGCATGGACAGCCCGCTTCCAATCATCCCACAGATGTTCAATGATATTCAGGTCTGGGGACTGGGATGGCCATTCCAGAACATTGTAATTGTTCCTCTGCATGAATGCCTGAGGATTTGGAGCTTTGGTGTTTTGGATCATTGTCTTGCTGAAATATCCATCCCCGGCGTAACTTCAACTTCGTCACTGATTCTTGAACATTATTCTCAAGAATCTGCTGATACTGAGTGGAATCCATGCGACTCTCAACTTTAACAAGATTCCCGATGCCGGCATTGGCCACACAGCCCCAAAGCATGATGGAACCTCCACCAAATTTTACAGTGGGTAGCATGTGTTTTTCTTGGAATGCTGTTTCTTTTTGGACGCCATGCATAACGCCTTTTTTTTATAACCAAACAACTCAATCTTTGTTTCCAAAATGAAGCTGCCTTGTCCAAATGTGCTTTTTCATACCTCAGGCAACTCTATTTGTGGCGTACGTGCAGAAACGGCTTCTTTCTCATCACTCTCCCATACAGCTTCTCCTTGTGCAAAGTGCGCTGTATTGCTGACCGATGCACAGTGACACCATCTGCAGCAAGATGATGCTGCAGCTCTTTGGAGGTGTCTGTGGATTGTCCTTGAGTGTTCTCACCATTCTTCTTCTCTGCCTTTCTGATATTTTTCTTGGCCTGCCACTTCTGGGCTTAACAAGAACTGTCCCTGTGCTCTTCCATTTCCTTACTATGTTCCTCACAGTGGAAACTGACAGGTTAAATCTCTGAGACAACGTTTTGTATCCTTCCCCTGAACAACTATGTTGAACAATCTTTGTTTTCAGATCATTTGAGAGCGGGCTGTCCATGCTCGGTGACCATCAAACTTAACTGAACTTGAATTGTTTTGTAGAAAGAAATGGTCCAAAATACCTTCATCCAGGATCCAGGAACTGATTAAAAGCTACAGGAAGCGACTAGAGGCTGTTATCTTTGCAAAAGGAGGATCTACTAAATATTAATGTCACTTTTCTGTTGAGGTGCCCATATTTTTGCACCGGTCAAATTTTGGTTTAATGCATATTGCGCATTTTCTGTTAGTACAATAAACCTCATTTCAATCCTGAAATATCACTGTGTCCATCAGTTATTAGATATATCAAACTGCAATGGCTGCTGCAAACACCATAATATTTAGAACTAAAAATGATTAAGATTAATAGGGGTGCCCAAACTTTTTCATAGGACTGTATATACTATATAAGAGTCTGTGCTGTGTAATCATTATCTGGGGACAGCGAGGATTATCTGACAGGACTGCAGGGGGGCGATACTTTTGACCAACACTGTAGTGTCCTATCTACAGGTTATAGAGGAGCAGATTGTATATAGTGTACTATGCTCCTGCCGGTGACTGCTCCCCTGTATTATATACACTCACTGGCCACTTTATTAGGTACACCTGTCCGACTGCTCGTTAACACTTAATTTCTGATCAGCCAATCACATGGCGGCAACTCAGTGCATTTCGGCATGTAGACATGGTCAAGACAATCTCCTGCAGTTCAAACCGAGCATCAGTATGGGGGGAAGAAAGGTGATTTGAGTGCCTTTGAACGTGGCATGGTTGTTGGTGCCAGAAGGGCTGGTCTGAGTATTTCAGAAACTGCTGATCTACTGGGATTTTCACGCACAACCATCTCTAGGGTTTACAGAGAATGGTCCGAAAAAGAAAAAACATCCAGTGAGCGGCAGTTCTGTGGGCGGAAATGCGTTGTTGATGCCAGAGGTCAGAGGAGAATGGCCAGACTGGTTCGAGCTGATAGAAAGGCAACAGTGACTCAAATAGCCACCCGTTACACCAAGGTAGCCAGAAGAGCATCTCTGAACGCCGCACAGTACGTCCAACTTTGAGGCTACAGATGGGCTACAGCAGCAGAAGACCACACCGGGGGCCACTCCTTTCAGCTAAGAACAGGAAACTGAGGCTACAATTTGCACAAGCTCATCGAAATTGGACAATTGAAGATTGGAAAAACGTTGCCTGGTCTGATGAGTCTCGATTTCTGCTGCGACATTCGGATGGTAGGCTCAGAATTTGGCGTCTACAACATGAAAGCATGGATCCATCCTGCCTTGTATCGGTAACGGTTCAGGCTGGTGGTGGTGGTGTCATGGTGTGGGGAATATTTTCTTGGCACTCTTTGGGCCCCTTGGTACCAATTGAGCATCGTTGCAACGCCAAAGCCTACCTGAGTATTGTTGCTGACCATGTCCATCCCTTTATGACCACAATGTCCCCAACATCTGATGGCTACTTTCAGCAGGATAATGCAATGCCATGTCATAAAGCTGGAATCATCTCAGACTGGTTTCTTGAACATGACAATGAGTTCACTGTACTCCAATGGCCTCCACAGTCACCAGATCTCAATCCAATAGAGGAGCATCTTTGGGATGTGGTGGAACGGGAGATTCGCATCATGGATGTGCAGCCGACAAATCTGCGACTGCAACTGTGTGATGCCATCATGTCAATATGGAGCAAAATCTCTGAGGAATGCTTCCAGCACCTTGTTGTATCTATGCCACCAAGAATTGAGGCAGTTCTGAAGGCAAAAGGGGGTCCAACCCGTTACTAGCATGGTGTACCTAATAAAGTGGCCGGTGAGTGTACTCTGCTCCTGCCGGTGACTGCTCTCCTGTATTATATACCCTGCTCTCCTGTATTATATACTCTGCTCCTGCCGGTGACAGCTCCCCTGTATTATATACTCTGCTCCTGCCGGTGACAGCTCCCCTGTATTATATACTCTGCTCCTGCCGGTGACAGCTCCCCTGTATTATATACTCTGCGCCTGCCGGTGACAGCTCCCCTGTATTATATACTCTGCTCCTGCCGGTGACAGCTCCCCTGTATTATATACTCTGCTCCTGCCGGTGACAGCTCTCCTGTATTATATACTCTGCGCCTGCCGGTGACTGCTCCCCTGTATTATATACTCTGCTCTTGCCGGTGACTGCTCTCCTGTATTATATACCCTGCGCCTGGCGGTGACTGCTCTCCTGTATTATATACCCTGCTCTTGCCGGTGACTGCTCCCCTGTATTATATACTCTGCTCTCCTGTATTATATACCCTGTGCCTGGCGGTGACTGCTCCCCTGTATTATATACTCTGCTCTCCTGTATTATATACCCTGCGCCTGCCGGTGACTGCTCCCCTGTATTATATACCCTGCTCTTGCTGGTGACTGCTCCCCTGTATTATATACTCTGCTCTCCTGTATTATATACCCTGCGCCTGCCGGTGACTGCTCCCCTGTATTATATACCCTGCTCTTGCCGGTGACTGCTCCCCTGTATTATATACTCTGCTCTCCTGTATTATATACCCTGCGCCTGGCGGTGACTGCTCTCCTGTATTATATACCCTGCTCTCCTGTATTATATACCCTGCGCCTGGCGGTGACTGCTCTCCTGTATTATATACCCTGCGCCTGGCGGTGACTGCTCTCCTGTATTATATACCCTGCGCCTGCTGCTTGTATTTCGGCAGTGGTTTGTATTGTTAGGCTTATAATATGGTGATGATGAGATCAGATCTTCGCTAGGACTCTGTGCGATCTGCGTTGTCAGTCTTTGGTCTTTTCTTCAGCTTTGGTGTCACCGGCCGCATTAATAACTTGGACCTACAAATCCGACATGTTAAACTAAGAAATATTTGGGCTGCCCCTTCGTCCTTGACTACTGAAGGTCCCCAACACAAGAGGCCATAGTGTCCTGTGGTCGTCCAGACAAATGCTGTCTCTAGTCTGACCCTACAGTCATGGTGACTCTTCTTCCAAGAGATTAGAGAGGGAAGCAGAAGGAAGTCGGACTGAACGCCGGGCCGACTACACGGGGGTTGTTTGTAGTCTGTAACCATAGAAACACAAGCAGGTTGTGCAGAATTTTCATGTACATTTCAGCCATGATACAAACTGCTGGACACGACCTTAAGGGTTACACAGAAAGACGTCCTCAGAGGTTGGAAGACGATCTTCACTACAGATAATGGCGCCCTGGATCTCCAGACAAGCCAGAAGATGAAACCTGCTGATGTCACCCAATGGCAGCTGCGTCTGAGTAACAACCCAACTTATTGTGCTCCTGATGGACACACGGCGGACCATCTCCGGGACCACAGACCACCCTTCTGTCCAGACCTGATTCCTCTCACAAATTCTCCTTTCCACCACATTTGGTCGTCTTTGAGAATCCCACCCCTCCAGAAGACGACTGTTCACCGCAACTCTGGACAGTCGTCTCAAACAAGGTTCACTGTATACTTCACCATATACTTCCATAGGAACCGGGGATGTCTCTTTAAGAGACCGTTATGAAAGAAGTGACTGATCCACGTCATAGGGGAGTGTGCGCTCACGCCAGTTACCCCGCAGTCTCTTTCTGACCACAGTCTGTCATCCTCATAGTTGTGAACATGCTTGTACTTGTCATCGCAACGTGGTGTGGTAATCCTATAGAGCTGATGTGGTGCGGAGACTGTATAGGTAAGCTATAGGGATTTACAGGATGCAGAGGATAAGAGCGGATAGAGATCAGTGGTCACTGTGAGACAAAACCTATCTTCTCACCCGCTCGATACTCGCCGGCCCCATTGAGCTCTCTCTACACCCATACAAAGGTGATCGTGGAGAACGAAGCCAATCCCTGGGGTCTGCGGTGATGGAGACCGGGCTGGTGACCTCACTGCGGCCAAGACAAGAATTATTATATTTACGTTATCACATTGTCTGCCCTTTAACCCTCCGGCCGTACATATAATGTCTGTGATGTCATCGGCACCGACATTTAGGCAGATCTCTCCAACGTCTCCAATTTCAGTTCAATCTCACACACAATATTTCCCCATTCACTGCCCAATTCTTGCCCGGTTGGTGCAGCTGGTCACAGTATATATATATATATATATATATATATATATATATATATATATACTGAGATATTTCCATACATCCTGCGGCTCCAGAGGATGAAGATACTGAAACCTCCGATGATGAGTTTAACCGTTTAATGTCGATCAGAAGACGATTTCTTCATTTTCATACGTTCTATGTTGAAATAATTTCCCAAAAAGTTGGAGGCCGTTTAGTAAATGTTGTGCCCCAGTGGTGAGAGCCGATGGTTTGGATTACACATGGAATGTCTTGTGTTAGATTTTGGGGTTTGTGCCCTTATTATATTGATCACATTTGTGCCCCCCTCTTATAACCGTAACGTGAGGACCCTAAATGAGTGTCACAGGGTTGTGCGGAGTCTTAGATCTCTTTGGTAATTGTTGGATGTTCCGGCCACGATTTATACTATAGTAAGATGCGTCTTATTGCACTTGTCCTCTGTCCTGCTCCGCAGCGTCTTCACCCTGCAAACAAGAGGTTAAACCTTACTAGCCCAATGACCTCATAGTCCAGGGGGGCCCCACACCTAGGTGACCCTACAGATTAGGTCTTGTAGGTCTAGAGCCAGGTCCTCAGTCCAGATTTGGCACAGCTGGCTCATGTGCAATGGCTAGTATAGCCCACCCCTCCCCTCTTCTTTATACTTCAGGGGGAGGGTCGGAGCTGGGCAGAGTTTGGGAAAACTCCCTTCTGGTGTCAGCTGAGCAGATAATTGAAAGGTTTCTGTCCAACTAGCTGAAACTAGTTGGGAAACACAAAGGAAGAGATAAGACGCCGAGCTCTGCTGCCTGAACTTCTGCAGTCACACGAATCCAGGACCAGGAGACCAGACTCGGGCACAGGTAAGACCACCGCGCCGCCTGTGCTAGACAATAGGGGGGCCGGGAGGGGGCACAAAGTTTGGAGAAGTTGTGTAGATGCTGAGGGCTCCGATGAGAACGTTCTCCTCACCATGTTCTACTTGTATAAGGGGCAATACGTAGAAATATTGACTTGGGTAGAACGTCGCCCCTTAGACCATAAGACCTTAAAGAATGAATGAGTCTCCAGGAGATGAAGCCTCTGTGGCTACAACTAGTCTGAACAAGACGCTTCCTCCAGGACAATCTTTTCCCCCAGCCTGACCCCAGAGGGTCCTGACCCCAGAGATGCCCAAATCCCTTCCCTCCCCCACATGCCCTTACTATTGTCCATCCATTAAACTGCTGGAGCTTGTGTGAGGGTCAGGGGGGGATTCAGGTAAAGACATGAAGGATGTGCCGGAGATCCAGTTCTGGTGGGAGAAGATCTAGAACCACCGAGAAGGAAACCTCAAGTTCTAAGAAGTTCTGAGACCTGTAATAATGTTTTCTTTGTTTGCCGGATCACGTTCTCGATCCCCCTAAGCCCGGCGTCCCCCTTAAAGGCCCCTTACCAGGGTTTAGATGACAAAAGCGCTGGTATAAATCATAAATCAGAAAGATCTTTCTTCCCGGAGGAGATTGTAGGCGCCGGGGGACAAAAACTCTCTTTATTCTGGTACCTACAAAAGAATTCGCCCCTTTATCCACAAGTGCACCCTGGGGGGTGTCCGGATATAATCCCCCGTATAATCCCTCCTAGGGGAGACGCAAACCAGGAGACAGACTGTTAATACCTACAATTACTGCAAAAAAGGCACATTTTAAAAAAATTTGTAAAATTTTCTTAATTTTGTTCTTAAATCTAATTTTGCTTTGCATTTTGTGGCTGGCTGTATAAAGCGGTGAATGTAATGTGTGCAATGTGTGTACGACTCCACTGAGGATGTCGGCGCCATGTCTGTGCAGAGTCCTCTCTTATATAAACCTCACAGCGACAAGTGGCCTGAATGATTTGATCATGACGCAGATCGTCACCTTGTGGAAGTTTCCGGCCTCTTCCCTACTCGCCTTCTTGTAACCTCCATGGCTCTTCCCCACTCCATTAAACTCCATTAAACTCTCTCTTGTGGCTTCTCAAATATTTATGCAGCTTTTAATATGTTGTGTTTGACCGACATCCAAAAGCCCTCGACCTGCGGATTCCCTCGCCCGCGCCCGGCCCCGCTCTCCTTAAGCACCGACATCCAGTTAAAGTTAATTGGGCAATTAATGCGTAATCCTGAATTTGGAGACGTGAACATGACATGAAGTGCCGGGACTCAGCCTGAGAGCCATGAAAGCCACAGAAGGTCTGGCCCCGAGCCAAAGGCAACACACAGTATGGAGAAAGCTAAAGACTGAAGGAAGCCAGAGGGAAGGATGGATGGATAGATAGATAGATAGATAGGAGATAGATAGATAGATAGATAGGAGATAGATAGATAGATAGATAGGAGATAGATAGATAGGAGATAGATAGATAGATAGATAGGAGATAGATAGATAGATAGGAGATAGATAGATAGATAGATAGATAGATAGATAGATAGATAGATAGGAGATAGATAGATAGATAGATAGATAGATAGGAGATAGATAGATAGATAGATAGGAGATAGATAGATAGGAGATAGATAGATAGGAGATAGATAGATAGATAGGAGATAGATAGATAGATAGATAGATAGATAGATAGATAGATAGGGATAGATAGACAGATAGGAGATAGATAGATAGATAGATAGGAGATAGATAGATAGATAGATAGGAGATAGATAGGAGATAGATAGGAGATAGATAGATAGATAGATAGATAGATAGGAGATAGAGAGATAAGTAGATGATGGATATGGGGGGGGGCTATTCAATCATTAAGAGGTGGAGTTGTTTGAGGTGGTGAGAGGTCCCCTTTAAATACTCCACTGTACATTGACCCAGAGATGGGGGCTCTAACCATAAAACTACAACTCCCGGCATTGCTTGGCAGCTGGACTCCATAAGAGCCAAAGACCTGAGCTGATTCCCCCGGAGTATTTGGTTTGTGAAATGATTCCCCTGTGAATAAGCTGAATGCCGAAACATCCAGCCGGCAGTGTCATTTTGCTGCAGCTCCCCCGCAGGCAGGAGGAGGTATTACACAAGCCCCATTACAATGATGTTATTCTTAGGGAGACGTTATTTCAGGTCTGTTAGACTTATGAGACATGGCGTGCACAATCCTCCAGGCCTTCATCCTAGTGGGAGACGCAGCTGTGACTGGATGGAGACGTTCCGGGCAGGTGTCTGTGTTTACATTATTCTAAATTTGGGTGTCACACGTGTGACCTCAGAAGGTCCTGTGTCCTCCATGGTGGCATCAGCAGACAGGCTTGGATACAGTGTTGGACTGCAGATCCTGGGGCCCCCTGGGTATAATGATTCTGGGGTCTCCCCCTCCAAATGGTCTTCTGCTGGACCATTCTCCTGTTAGTGCCGGGGCCACTGGAGGATCTTACAAGGGCCCGTCTGACACTGCTTGGACCAAACATACATGGATAGCCAACATGTCAGGAAGCCAGATAGGAAAAGTGAAGATCCCGACAACTGATTGGATTATTGATGGATTCAGTGGGATCTGCTGAGAAAATCTGTAGAAAGGCCCCCACACGTAGCAGAAGAGATGGTGGAGCCTGCTGATCAGTGTGGCCAACAATCTCATGTGTATTGGGGCTCCCGACTCTCACAGATGATCGGGCATATTGAATTCTATCATGTCTGTTCCTTTGGGTGATAACCCGCCACCAGATGTGTCAGCAGTTATTCCTCTCTTCCCATACAGAACACATCCATACTTGGCAGAGATGAGTATGCATGTATATGGGGATGTCAGGAGGAATTGCTGTTCACTGATGGAGTGTACGATTGGCAGCTTTACTACTATGGCCAACTTAAGACCAGACTTGATTCTAAGCTATTGGGGTGCGCCCAGAGACTCCTCGGCTTCTTAATGAGACGCTGGTATAGATCTGGTTGTCGGGGGTTCCCCTTATGTTGGTTACCAGTATGGACGCCATTGTATTCCCTTATTGGTGATGGCTGGCCTGATGATTCGCCAAGTCCTCTCATATATGGCAGACACCAGTGACGGTTCTGTATATTATACACAACGATCTTGTCATGTGCGGAGACGTCATTGCGGTCAGAATTAGTGCGGCCCATCTGCAGAGGAAAATGAGATCCCCAAAAATATATCCTTGGGGTTCACACAAATCATGTAGATTCTCGTCTCGGGGTATCTGATTCCCCCTATACCATAAAGTCCGTCCTGGTGAGTGTGGATGAAGCAGAGCTGAACGTGTCTCTTTAGGTTCAGTATGAGAACCCCTCTGATGGCCGGACTATGGGACCAGTTTAGGGTCTATTATTTGGGCGAAGCTCCTGGACCTCGTGTCATCCATCAGAACGTGAGTTAGAGCCATTAGATTTTTAAGATGTTCTAAAGAACCGCTGGAAGTCCAAGAGTTTCACCCAAAATATAGGCAAAAAAGGTGCAAATCCACCCTATGAGTCGGCCTAAGCCTGCGGAGTCCTGTTCCCCTGGTTATCGGGGTGCACAAATAGCCCAATCCAGCAGTGCGTCACCCACCAGTACTAAATGACGCTCTAGTGATGTTGCTCAGTAAGTTTTTCCAATGAGTTCATCAGATGTAGCAGAGCTGAGTGTCTCAGATTTGGCGCGGCTGTCGTCTTGCGCTCGTCCCTACACCGCCATTACTTTATATGACTCAGGATTGCGTGTCAATGTCCCGTACTAGATTATATGAATTTATATAACACATTGAGCTCTGCTACATCTGTGTGTTGGATGGGGAGGGTCTTGTGACCCTTCGTGTCTGGGTTTGTTATATTTCCCTTTGTGCAGGTTTATAGCCACAGGATTAAGGCGTTGTGCGCACATGACTGGCCGCAATGTGACTCTCTAAACAGCAGCCAGGGCCCCGGATGGCACCATGCTGGATCCTATGGAATGTGCCTGAGGCAATAGGCCCAACCATTGTATAGGGCATAGTATGCAGAGTCTACACGCAACAGATATCAGCGAGAACAGGACCATGAGGGTGTAATACCAGGGTGGGGTCGGAGCTTTCATGGGTCGCCCACTTATGATCTTCTATGTACGGCGTAGAATTGTTATGCCGGAAATTATTAATACTCAATATCTGCGGTGACTCTTTCCATCATCTGCGGCGGCTCTTTCCTTCATCTGCGGCAGCTCTTTCCTTCATCTGCGGCGACTCTTTCTATCATCTGCGGCGGCTCTTTCCTTCATCTGCGGCAGCTCTTTCTATCATCTGCGGCGACTCTATCATCTGCGGCGACTCTATCATCTGCGGCGACTCTTCTTCATCTGCGGCGACTCTTTCCTTCATCTGCGGCAGCTCTTTCTATCATCTGCGGCGACTCTATCATCTGCGGCGACTCTTCTTCATCTGCGGCGACTCTTTCCTTCATCTGCGGCGGCTCTTCTTCATCTGCGGCGGCTCTTCTTCATCTGCGGCGACTCTTTCCCTCATCTGCGGCGGCTCTTCTTCATCTGCGGCGGCTCTTCTTCATCTGCGGCGACTCTTTCCCTCATCTGCGGCGGCTCTTTCCCTCGTCTGCGGCGGCTCTTTCCCTCGTCTGCGGCGGCTCTTTCCTTCGTCTGCGGCGGCTCTTCCCATAATTCCCACTGACTTTCATGCCTTCATGGCCGCCTCTACACAAAAACGGATGTGATTGCCACCAGATCATAGAGACGCCCCCCGTTCTCCTGTCGGGTGTTTTTAGTGTATCACGTGACTACGCCATAAATGTTTGACTTAGGATGATCCCTTTAAAGGGGTTTTCTATGACGCACACTGATGGGCTATACCATCCATGTTTGGTGGCGGTCTGATTCTGGGGCCCACCATCCAGCGACCCCTAGGAAGTAGACCACAATCCCCTTCCCTTTTGGACCACTATTGTAGGAGAGCCTGAGCGTCCTGGAGACTTCTCATGTCCTGGTGGGCCAGTCCAACACAGAGGGCCCCTGGTCTTATGATCGGTGGGATCTCCAGTGATCACTTATCAGTAAATAGTTGACCCCTCCATACCAGAAAAGAAGGAGTGAAGAAGGGACATTCAAGAAGACCATGTAGAGACAGGTGATGGATCTAGGTCATAAACAGGGCACTGCCCCCATAAGGAGGACACTTGGGCGGAGCGGACCTCCTCCAGGCTATAGATCCTGAAAGGTTATTCTTGGGTTGGTAAACAATGATGGAGCTTTCTAGACCGCGCATACATAATCGGGGGCTTCAACCTGCTCTTGTAGCTCCAAGTCCTTCACATTCAGGGGCTGATGGAGGACAATAGGTCTCTGTTGTCAGATAAATGTGTCTTAGGGAGTCTTTGGGCAGCGCTGAAGGAGTCTTCTTTTATGTAAGTGAATGGCAGGAACAAGGCTGTGGCGACTCCTGATCAATGACATTAAAGGAGACTTCAGGAGGTGGCGGGAGTGCGGGGTGGGGGATTGGCTTCCGCCCCCTTGGTCACTTCAAAAACAGAAGTGAGTTGGTAATGTATGGGTTAAATTTATGTTTGCTATTATAAATAATAATAATTGGTTAAGCTGCCTATCGGGGTCCTGTGGAGGGTCCTGCCCATCAGTGCGGCCCAGTTATTATAATAAGAACCGTGTAATACTTCATTTCCCCAGTGGTGGCGCTGCAGGACACTAAAGCACTTGCTGCTCTTTTTATTCTAGAACAAGTGGCCTAAATCTGAGATTTGCTAAATCCCGACCTTTCTGTTCATTCGTTATCTCGTTTCTCTTCTGCCCTCACAGGATGGACTTGCGAGCTTTGTGCGTCATTGTGTTGGTGGCGATTCTTGCCGTGGGGTCTCAGGCTGCTAAAAACAAAAAAGGTACGACCATTGCATAGTAACAGTCCATGAGGCTGGACAAGATGAGGTTAATCCAGAGGGAGGGAAAGACCCCATGAAGTGGACGCCAATTGGCCCCTATTAGGGGAAAAACTCCCAAATCCGGCAACCAGGAATGTAATAACATATGGATGAGGACGAAGGTCCATCAAGTCTATAACCTATGTCCTGAGTGGGGAGGGGGCTGCTGTTCAGGCAGAGTTGGGAGGTCCCCATATATATATATATACACTAGAGGGTTGGCCGGTCCTGATGAAATCGATGGATTTATAGATTTGTTTTATTTTTGAACAGAGAAAGGTAAGAAGGGAACGTCAGACTGTGCCGAGTGGAAGTGGGGTCGTTGTATCCCCAATAGCAAGGACTGTGGGGTCGGCACCCGGGAGGGAACATGCAAAGACCAGACCCGCAAGCTGAAGTGCAAAGTCCCCTGCAACTGGAAGAAACCATTTGGAGGTAAGAAAGAAGTCCAGACTTATCCCCGATTCTTGGAGAATACTTCTTACAGGTCTACAACTCAATACTGAGGTGTAACCCGGGGCTCCAGGGGCCCAATGTAAGATCTGTGCCAGGCCACCATCTACTGAGGGGTATTTGTGAGTGCCCTCTCATGTGTGAGGGTCCTTTGTGACTCCCCGACCTCCATAGTCTCCAGCTCCCCCATATACAGATGTACGATCTCTAGATCTTGGCTGGTCATGGGCAGGAATGAAGGGAGAGACTTCTTCTGGTCACCAAACCTATAAAACTTGCTTTGAAGTGTTCACTAAATGTTCAACCTAAATGACCAACAAAGGAATTCTCTCTGGAGTGGTCGGGTCCTAGAAGAAGCTCCAGAGTCCTCTAATGCTCCGATCCTACTAACGGAGTCCTTGGGGTCATTGTATGGAATCCTGATCCACATCCATGTCCTTATCTGATCTCCTCCAACATTGCTGTGGATTGTGATGATGGGCAATTCCACAAGAAGCCTTGACGTTCCAGGGGAAGTTTCTCCTCTTCTATAAGGTGCTTGGAACGATAAGACCTATAGAGGCTTCTAGAACAAACTGGATCTGGATTTATAGCACAGACCCAAACACTCATGGAGGTGACCTAGAAAATCACTAAGAACACAAGACCTTTTTGCTAATATCACTCTTCTTCCTTGTCTCTCACCCCACAGCCGACTGCAAATACAAGTTTGAAAACTGGGGTGAATGTAATGCGGAGACCGGTGTGAAGAGCCGCTCAGGGACCCTGAAGAAGGCTCTATACGAGGCCGAGTGTGAGCAGACCGTGCAGGCCAGCAAACCATGCTCCATCAAGACCAAAACCAAAGGTGAGACGTGGAATCATATAAAGGAACAACTCTTACAGATTTTTAAAAATCTTGGTGGCTACTTTTGGGTAGTGTACCACTTGGTGATAAATCATTGCCTCTATGACAGACATTGAGCGGTGCGCCAAGGCCAAGGTGAGCAGCTGAGCCCAAAGGGCATGTTCTTGTTTAATGTGCCCCATCTTGTTCTAGCCCCTCCCTACATTGCTCCCTGTGATGGGGGAGGTGCTGGTGGAGTTGGGGGTTGATGGGGGTTATTGAGATCTATAAAAAACTAACGTCTATTTCTTTTCCTCAGGCAAAAAAGGTAAAGGAAAGGACTAGACGGTGATCAGCGGCAGCCCAACAATGGTCCCACGGGTCCAGCGCCCTCAAGAATAATGGAATCCGCAGAAGCCCCTTAAAATCTGTCTCCGACATGCACTCTCTGCCGACCCCCATCGACTCCCCCTCCCCAATATTTCTATTTTTAATCACTAATGCCTTTAGGAAGAAAGAAGAAAGTGTAAAAGGAAAATAATCTCCTCTGACCGCCCTAAACTGTCCTCGCGCCTCCACCTTACAGTCCTGTCTGATTCCCGCCTACATCCAGTATATAAACTACACCCCTCCCCTCCCCCCCTATACGTTCTGTACGTGGTTTCATATTTCTGTGTATTTTTTTTTAGGATTTTTTTTTTGTTTTTTACTTTTTGTTTGTTTTTAAATAAATGTACAGTTTGGATTTGTAGATGTGATTGGATGTTTTATTCTTGTTGAGCTCCTTCGCCCCCTAAGGCCCCGCCCTGGGCGTAACACACGCCATCAGTTGTCAGCGGAGCGCTTGCCTAATATTGATCGCGATCAGCTCAATCCATCACAGCCAGAAAATATAGACATTTGGACACAGGTTTGTATAATGGACGTCAGTCCCTACAGGTGGTCGTAGAATGGCGGGAGGCCCTCGAAGGTGATGTCCAATATCCAGGGCGACCTCCAAGGGGCCGACGTGTAGACTCTACAGGGGAGACACTTACTGTACAGGGGAGACACACTGTGCAGGGGAGACATTCACTGTACAGGTGAGACACTTACTATACAGGAGAGACATTCACTGTGCAGGGGAGACATTCACTCTACAGGGGAGACACTTACTGTACAGGGGAGACACTGTGCAGGGGAGACACACTGTGCAGGGGAGACATTCACTGTACAGGTGAGACACTTACTATACAGGAGAGACATTCACTGTACAGGGGAGACACACTGTGCAGGGGAGACATTCACTCTACAGGGGAGACACTTACTGTACAGGGGAGACACACTGTGCAGGGGAGACATTCACTGTACAGGGGAGACATTCACTCTACAGGGGAGACACTTACTGTACAGGGGAGACACACTGTGCAGGGGAGACATTCACTGTACAGGGGAGACACTTACTGTACAGGGGAGACACACTGTGCAGGGGAGACATTCACTGTACAGGGGAGACATTCACTGTACAGGGGAGACACTTACTGTACAGGAGAGACATTTACTGTACAGGTGAGACCTTTACTGTACAGGGGAGACGCTTGCTGTACAGGGGAGACGCTTGCTGTACAGGGGAGACTCTTGCTGTACAGGGGAGACGCTTACAGTACAGGAGAGACATTCACTGTACAGGGGAGACGCTTGCTGTACAGGGGAGACGCTTGCTGTACAGGAGAGACATTCACTGTACAGGGGAGACGCTTGCTGTACAGGGGAGACGCTTGCTGTACAGGAGAGACATTCACTGTACAGGGGAGACAATTACTATATAGGGGAAACATTTACTGTACAGGGGAGACGCTTGCTGTACAGGAGAGACATTCACTGTACAGGGGAGACAATTACTATATAGGGGAAACATTTACTGTACAGGGGAGACAATTACTGTACAGGAGAGACACTTACTATACAGGAGAGACATTCACTGTACAGGGGAGACACACTGTGCAGGGGAGACATTCACTGTACAGGTGAGACACTTACTATACAGGAGAGACATTCACTGTACAGGGGAGACACACTGTGCAGGGGAGACATTCACTGTACAGGTGAGACACTTACTATACAGGAGAGACATTCACTGTACAGGGGAGACACACTGTGCAGGGGAGACATTCACTCTACAGGGGAGACACTTACTGTACAGGAGAGACATTCACTGTACAGGGGAGACACTTACTGTACAGGGGAGACACACTGTGCAGGGGAGACATTCACTGTACAGGGGAGACACTTACTGTACAGGAGAGACATTTACTGTACAGGTGAGACCTTTACTGTACAGGGGAGACGCTTGCTGTACAGGGGAGACGCTTGCTGTACAGGGGAGACGCTTGCTGTACAGGGGAGACGCTTACTGTACAGGAGAGACATTTACTGTACAGGGGAGACGCTTGCTGTACAGGGGAGACGCTTGCTGTACAGGGGAGACATTCACTGTACAGGTGAGACCTTTACTGTACAGGGGAGACGCTTACTGTACAGGGGAGACATTTACTGTACAGGGGAGACATTTACTGTACAGGGGAGACATTTACTGTACAGGGGAGATGCTTACTGTACAGGGGAAACCTTTACTGTACAGGGGAGACACTTACTGTACAGGGGAGACACTTACTGTACAGGGGAGACACTTACTGTACAGGGGAAACCTTTACTGTACAGGGGAGACACTTACTGTACAGGGGAGACAATTACTATATAGGGGAAACATTTACTGTACAGGGGAGACAATTACTGTACAGGAGAGACGCTTACTATACAGGGGAGACACTTACTGTACAGGGGACACGGTCCAAGCGTGGGTCAGTTCACACAGAAGAATTTATAGACGCTGAAAAATTCTGCTGCAGAAATTCAGGAATAGGATTTTTCTGCTTCTCCAGCCAGCGAGTATTCTCTGCGCTCCAGTCATGTCAGTGCGATTTCTTTCCGTTAGTTTCCGCCTCCCAAAGGAAAGAATCCTGAACTCAGGCGGAACTCGGAGCGGATTGTGAGACTGAATCTGCTGATAATTCCGTGTGGCCACAGCCCTGGATAACACCTATAGGATCTACAGCCCGGGAACAAGGTGCAAATCCTCACAGAATCCCCATGTACAGAAGAGGTATCCGAACTGAGGACACAGGATTAGATACATCAGAATAGTCAAGAAAATAATAAACTGTGGATGAGATCAGTAGTGAAGACGCAATCCGAGTCTATAACCTTGTGTGTGCGCGTATGTGTGTGTGTATATATATATATATATATTTACTGTGTCTCTTAGAGTAATTTCTAGAACTGTATACTCTGCTATGTAACTGTGCACTCCTCTCTCTGACTGTATTCTCCTATGACTGTATACTCCTCCCTATGACCGTATACTCCTCCCTATGACCGTATACTCCTCCCTATGACCGTATACTCCTCTCTCTGACCGTATACTCCTCCCTATGACCGTATACTCCTCCCTATGACCATATACTCCTCTCTCTGACTGTATTCTCCTCCCTATGACCGTATACTCCTCCCTATGACCGTATACTCCTCTCTCTGACCATATACTCCTCCCTATGACCGTATACTCCTCTCTATGACCGTATACTCCTCCCTATGACCGTATACTCCTCCCTATGACCATATACTCCTCTCTCTGACTGTATTCTCCTATGACTGTATACTCCTCCCTATGACCGTATACTCCTCTCTCTGACCATATACTCCTCCCTATGACCGTATACTCCTCTCTATGACCGTATACTCCTCCCTATGACCGTATACTCCTCCCTATGACCATATACTCCTCTCTCTGACTGTATTCTCCTATGACTGTATTCTCCTCCCTATGACCGTATACTCCTCTCTATGACCGTATACTCCTCCCTATGACCGTATACTCCTCCCTATGACCGTATACTCCTCTCTCTGACCGTATACTCCTCCCTATGACCGTATACTCCTCTCTCTGACCGTATACTCCTCTCTCTGACCGTATACTCCTCCCTATGACCGTATACTCCTCTCTCTGACCGTATACTCCTCCCTATGACCGTATACTCCTCCCTATGACCGTATACTCCTCTCTCTGACCGTATACTCCTCTCTATGACCGTATACTCCTCTCTCTGACCGTATACTCCTCTCTATGACCGTATACTCCTCTCTCTGACCGTATACTCCTCTCTCTGACCGTATACTCCTCTCTCTGACCGTATACTCCTCCCTATGACCGTATACTCCTCCCTATGACCGTATACTCCTCCCTATGACCGTATACTCCTCTCTATGACCGTATACTCCTCTCAATGACCGTATACTCCTCTCTCTGACCGTATACTCCTCTCTCTGACCGTATACTCCTCTCTATGACCGTATACTCCTCTCAATGACCGTATACTCCTCCCTCTGACCGTATACTCCTCCCTCTGACCGTATACTCCTCCCTCTGACCGTATACTCCTCTCTATGACCGTATACTCCTCTCAATGACCGTATACTCCTCCCTATGACCGTATACTCCTCTCTCTGACTGTATTCTCCTCCCTATGACCGTATACTCCTCTCTATGACCGTATACTCCTCTCTATGACCGTATACTCCTCCCTCTGACCGTATACTCCTCCCTATGACCGTATACTCCTCTCTCTGACCGTATACTCCTCTCTATGACCGTATACTCCTCCCTATGACCGTATACTCCTCCCTATGACCGTATACTCCTCTCTCTGACCGTATACTCCTCTCTCTGACCGTATACTCCTCTCTCTGACCGTATACTCCTCCCTATGACCGTATACTCCTCTCTCTGACTGTATACTCCTCTCTCTGACTGTATTCTCCTATGACTGTAGACTCCTCTCTCTGGCTGTATACTCCTCTCTATGACCATATACTCCTCTCTCTTGTAGCTTCTCTGTAGCTTCTCTGACTCATCAGATTCCTCTACCTCAGAGCTTCCCTCCTCCTCTCTCACAGCATGACTTGGCTGACTGCAGCTTCATCCCCCCTCTTCCCAATCATTCAGTACTGAAGGCCGGCTATAGTAAGAAGTTACTGAACATTTAATGATCTTAGGACCAGGGAAGGTCTAATGGGAGAGGCAGAAGCTGTGTAATATATTCTCCAGATACAGAAGTTTGCCTTTTGCTTTGGATGTGAGTATTACATGAGGCCTAACGCCTCGGCAGGTAGTGTCACAGGCCACCAGGGGGCAGTATCAGTTCTCGTGTAGATCTCCTCTATAAGGGAATCTATATCCCGCTGTCCTATAGGGACCCTCTACTAATGTGGGAGCGCCAGGCCAGAGAGAGATTTCGCATCAGACGCCCACAGGGACACGGTGACCAGATCCAAGTATCCCTTTCATCCGTCAGTCTGGGCAGACATTTGTCTTTGTGACTCATCTTTGGCGAAGTTCGGAATAAAAGATATTCCTAGAAAACCAGTAATTTAGCCCCTTGTGGACGCACATTTGGCTCCGGCACTGCAGGAGCTTCAGACAGAAACATCAGAATTATCGGCCACAGACATTTCCTGGTCAGAGTCTGCTAGACAAAGCCAAATATCACAGGCACAAGTCTTAAAGGGGAAGTGTCAGCAATTTTTTTTTTTTAAATGAAGAATTAAAACCAGATCAACCCGTCACTGTCAAAACCGTAAGCTGCGACATCTACCTGACCGCTGTGGTTGTCAGTGGGCTGGAAGTCAGGTCACTGCTGCAAAGAAACCTTCTACAGGAAACAGGAAGTCTCAGCATATAGTTTGGACTAGTGGACAGAGTCAGGACTGGAGGATTTCTATAAATACTTTAACATACAGATGGTTTTTTGTAATTATTTAAAAGAATTAAAGCAATAATCATGTAAAACAAACAAATCGGTAATTTTCTGCTGACACATTCCCTTTAACGTCTGGAGCAGCGATGACGGTCACTGTTATTGGGGGTCAATAGTCATCTCTGTATCTCCAAGGCTGTAAGTATATAAGGAGGTTCCCTATGGAGCACGTGTGGCCTATATGGGAATTTTGTTGGTATTTACTATGAGACAGATAGAAATGGTGGAATCGCTCCTTAGTGACTCACAATATATAGAAGATAAGGCTGCGCAGCGCTTTATACCATCACCCGAGCGTACCAAACGGAGTCTGAGTATGTAATGTACTGTATAATGTGACCAGAGATACAGAGTGTGTATATATGCATATACATCAGTAATAGAGAGGTAAGGGCCCCCCTGGTGGTCAGAGCTGCAGTATATATACACATACACACACATCAGTAATAGAGAGGTAAGGGCCCCCCTGGTGGTCAGAGCTGCAGTATATATACACATACACAGTACACACACATCAGTAATAGAGAGGTAAGGGCCCCCCTGGTGGTCAGAGCTGCAGTATATATACACATACACAGTACACACACATCAGTAATAGAGAGGTAAGGGCCCCCCCCTGGTGGTCAGAGCTGCAGTATATATACACATACACAGTACACACACATCAGTAATAGAGAGGTAAGGGCCCCCCTGGTGGTCAGAGCTGCAGTATATATACACACATACACAGTACACACACATCAGTAATAGAGAGGTAAGGGCCCCCCCTGGTGGTCAGAGCTGCAGTATATATACACATACACAGTACACACACATCAGTAATAGAGAGGTAAGGGCCCCCCTGGTGGTCAGAGCTGCAGTATATATACACACATACACAGTACACACACATCAGTAATAGAGAGGTAAGGGCCCCCCTGGTGGTCAGAGCTGCAGTATATATACACATACACAGTACACACACACATCAGTAATAGAGAGGTAAGGGCCCCCCTGGTGGTCAGAGCTGCAGTATATATACACATACACAGTACACACACACATCAGTAATAGAGAGGTAAGGCCCCCCCTGGTGGTCAGAGCTGCAGTATATATACACATACACAGTACACACACACATCAGTAATAGAGAGGTAAGGGCCCCCCTGGTGGTCAGAGCTGCAGTATATATACACACATACACAGTACACACACATCAGTAATAGAGAGGTAAGGGCCCCCCCTGGTGGTCAGAGCTGCAGTATATATACACACATACACAGTACACACACATCAGTAATAGAGAGGTAAGGGCCCCCCTGGTGGTCAGAGCTGCAGTATATATACACATACACAGTACACACACACATCAGTAATAGAGAGGTAAGGGCCCCCCTGGTGGTCAGAGCTGCAGTATATATACACATACACAGTACACACACACATCAGTAATAGAGAGGTAAGGGCCCCCCTGGTGGTCAGAGCTGCAGTATATATACACATACACAGTACACACACATCAGTAATAGAGAGGTAAGGGCCCCCCCTGGTGGTCAGAGCTGCAGTATATATACACATACACAGTACACACACACATCAGTAATAGAGAGGTAAGGGCCCCCCTGGTGGTCAGAGCTGCAGTATATATACACATACACAGTACACACACATCAGTAATAGAGAGGTAAGGGCCCCCCTGGTGGTCAGAGCTGCAGTATATATACACATACACACACATCAGTAATAGAGAGGTAAGGGCCCCCCTGGTGGTCAGAGCTGCAGTATATATACACATACACAGTACACACACATCAGTAATAGAGAGGTAAGGCCCCCCCTGGTGGTCAGAGCTGCAGTATATATATACACACATACACAGTACACACACATCAGTAATAGAGAGGTAAGGGCCCCCCTGGTGGTCAGAGCTGCAGTATATATATACACATACACAGTACACACACATCAGTAATAGAGAGGTAAGGGCCCCCCTGGTGGTCAGAGCTGCAGTATATATACACATACACAGTATACACACATCAGTAATAGAGAGGTAAGGGCCCCCCTGGTGGTCAGAGCTGCAGTATATATACACACATACACAGTACACACACATCAGTAATAGAGAGGTAAGGGCCCCCCTGGTGGTCAGAGCTGCAGTATATATACACATACACAGTACACACACATCAGTAATAGAGAGGTAAGGGCCCCCCTGGTGGTCAGAGCTGCAGTATATATACACATACACACACATCAGTAATAGAGAGGTAAGGGCCCCCCTGGTGGTCAGAGCTGCAGTATATATACACATACACAGTACACACACATCAGTAATAGAGAGGTAAGGGCCCCCTTGGTGGTCAGAGCTGCAGTATATATACACATACACACACATCAGTAATAGAGAGGTAAGGGCCCCCCTGGTGGTCAGAGCTGCAGTATATATACACATACACAGTACACACACATCAGTAATAGAGAGGTAAGGGCCCCCTTGGTGGTCAGAGCTGCAGTATATATACACATACACACACATCAGTAATAGAGAGGTAAGGGCCCCCCTGGTGGTCAGAGCTGCAGTATATATACACATACACAGTACACACACATCAGTAATAGAGAGGTAAGGGCCCCCCCTGGTGGTCAGAGCTGCAGTATATATACACATACACAGTACACACACATCAGTAATAGAGAGGTAAGGGCCCCCCTGGTGGTCGGAGTTGGCCCTGCAGCCTGTATAACGCCAGTTACCTTATATAACACGTATCTTTATTTATGTTTAGGGGTAACAAAAAATAATTTAAAGAGACCATAGTGAGGGTTCTTGGAGTCGTCTCCATCCCGCCCAGTGGGATCATTTACCTCATCCGTACGGCCCCGTGTCCTGCTTGATGAGCTCTGGGTATATGGCGGCCGCACCGTCCGGGCTCCACGCTGTCGCTCTCTGCACTTACAGACACAAATGTCCCTTCTCAGCTTCTTCCGTCTCATACAAGGAATGTTCCGGACCTGCCTCCTACTATATATAGCAATATAAACTCTGTCAGGACTTGTACAAAGATCAGCGAAAGATACAGAAAAATAAGATTTCCAACGACCTGATAGAAAATGAAAAAGTAGTGGAGGCGGCGTAAAGTGCGCAGGAATAGATGGGAACTCACCGGAACCCGTCAGTGCACAAGATGGCGGTGACATGGAGGATGCCAGGACAACACAACCCCATGGCCGCCGCCACCGCCGTGTGCAAGTGACGGGATGACACTAAACCTAAAGTACTTAGAAAAGTAAAGCTGATGAGAATCTCACACACTCCTGTATGTCAGGGGCTCTTAAAGGGATCACAGTGGGAGAGAGGGGCGGTGAAGGCCTGGTCATGGGGGCGCACAATTTGTTTAGACTTCCCATCAGTCAATTTCCTCAGTCCAAAATGTCTCCTTAAAGTGAGCGATAACCCTCAGCCACACAACAACTGGAGGCAGCATAGACTTTAGCTTCAGGGTCCCTTTAAGGCTCCACGTTGCAGAATTGCAGCTTTTTTTGTTGCAGATTTAGTTGCAGTTTTTTGAGCCAAGGCCAGGAGTGGAGTGACCAGAAGGAGAAGAAGGTCCTCGATATTCCCCAGTCCTTTTGTAGACACTCTTGGATTTGGCTTAAAAAAAAAGCAACAAAATCTGCAACAAAAAAAGCTGCGTATCCGCAACGTGGGGCCTCGGCCTAAAGGGGGTTTCTAGGTCTTATATATTCATGTCTTATCCTTAGGATATACCTGATTGATGGGGTCTGACACCCAGGACCCCACAGACCGCTGGTGGAAGAGTCCTCAGTGTTTGGGTGAGCATTGCGGCCTCCTTAATGAATACCAAGCACAGCGCCACTCGTTGTATACTGGCTGTGTTTGGTATTGCAGCTCAACCATTTACTAGTATAGGACTGAGCTGAGCATCATGTGACTGTGATGTCATCAGCACACAGCTGATCTGCGGGGCTCCTGGATATTGGCCCCACCAATCACATATTGATGGCCGATCCTAAGGCTCCGTTCTCACGGAGTAACGCGCCGCTCATTTAGACTCGTATACACATGTCAGAGCACGGCGCTACAAAACAGATCCCATGGATTTTAATGGATGCCGACTTACACGTGCTACACATTAAGCCGGCACCCACTGAAATCAATGGGATCTGTTTTGAAGCGCCGCGCTCTGACATGTGTATACGTATCTAAATGAGCGGCGCGTTACTCCGTGAGAACGGAGCCTTAAGGCTAAATCATGAATATCCAAGTCCCAGAAAATCCCTTTAAGATCTTCATGAACAGCTTTAGAGAATATTCCCCATTCCTGGCCCTGGGCAGCTTGTGGCGCCTGGATATGGTATACGGTCTGGTAACTGCACCACCTGGACACAGGCCTGACTTACGAGTCACTCTAGGATACAGCTTGCCATCGGCCACCACTAGCCTAGTCTTCCTAGAAGGCCCCGTGGCCTACAAGTGTTACCTGCCACGTGCTGGGATCATGCAGAAATAACATTAGGATTCATGTTCTAGAACAATCTGTAAAGAAATATCTGAGCGTCCATCCTAGTGTCCAATATGTGCGATATGTGAGCGCTCAGCTGTCCGTGGTCACCCCCTTTGGCACTCGTATATTGTAATGGCACGGTCTTCTGGTCTTGGTCTTCTGGGTACGCTTGTGCTGGTCCGGTGGCACGAGTAAGGAGCTGATGTTGGTGTAAACATCTATTGGGGACTGTTCACACTACATGTGGGTGGAGTTGAGGACTTGAGCAGCTTTCTGCAGGGGTGAAGCCATAAGGGTTGCAGAGGTCGCAGTTGCACCAGGGCCCAATTCCCCTCTGCCGCATTAGAAGACCCCAGGACTATACATGTCCGTAGGAACGAAGCATTTGCCTATAAGGGTCAGGTGAGTGATGGGCCAATGTATGTACATGTACAGATCACCTATAGAAGGAGACTATTGGATGTCCCAGAACAGAAGGGCAGAGTTCTCCGGGGCCTCCACACACACAAGTATGAGCAGATTGGACCAACCCAAAGACTCCAGAGCAAGGATCATTGAGGACGGGGTTACCAGATGTCACACCGAGGGTCTGAGTAGTAGTGGCCTTCAGACATAGCAGACACAATGGGCAGAAGGGAGAGGTTTGGTAAGGCTACAGCTGTCCTAAATATTCGGCCAGGGTCTATGAGGACATTAAGAAGCCACCATGACAGGTCGATGCTGGGAAGGATCAAGCTTAGGCCATGTGGGATCTTAGCAATAGACCACGTTAAGTCTCAAGCAGCTGTATAATATATCCTGCTATCTGACCGCACGGGTCTAATACATCTCCAGTCTGTAGCACACGAGGATGAGCGAGGTCCACCATCCATGGACAGGAGGATGAGCGAGGTCCACCATCCATGGACAGGATTAGACCTTGTCCCACGCTTGTCCTTCAGAACAGGACGGGTTTCATCTCATAGTGTTGACTGCATTTTGACTTGTTTAGGCCCAATCCTCGAGGAAGGTCTGAAGATGTTCTTGTAGCCCGAGACATGCTCTTAAGTCTCTAGATATCGTCCCTTTCCTCCTACCATCACGACGGCCCAGTTCATCCTTGAAGTCTATCTGGCCATGCCGATGTTCTTGTACTGACACATGAGGAGATGTTTGAAGGTCTTCTTGAAGGTTGCATTACACAAGGCGTAACAAGCTGGGTTTATGGTACTGTTCACATAGCAGAGCCAGTAGCCTATATACCACACAGTCTCAGGGATACAAGTCTCGCAGAAAGTGTTTATTAAGACCATGACGTTGTAAGGCGTCCAGGTGAGAATGAAAGCCAACAGTATAGCAAAGATGGTCCTCGTGACTTTCTTCTCCCTGGCCGCCATCTGTCTTTTTTTCCTCACTTGATTTCGAGCTATGCTGGCAAATTTCCTTGCCACGTTGGCCGGGCGAGAGTTGGGCAGGGTTGAGTCTTGGTGCAGAGGTATTGAACATTCGGGAACTATCTCAATAGCCGTCACACACTCATTGCCCGTCTGCTTGGTCACAATTTTGATTTTGGACCACTTGGAAGCGGCGTTGACCCTTGGATGCAATTGTTGTAAGCTCTGAGTGGGAGCCAAGACGACTCCAGAAGACGGATCATTGACTTGCTTCTCCTGAGGGTGGTTGGTCATGCTAGCCGAACTAGATTCATTCGAGGTCTCTTTGTCTTCCACCGACTGAAGATTGGTCAAGGACTTCTCCAATTTGCCATTTTTCACCCCATTCTTTTCTTCCGCCTTTGGTTCCACTGTCTCGGATTTCGGCAGGTTCTTTGTCTGTTTGATGAGAGGACTCTTCATGGAGCTGATTGGTTTACTCTTCTTCTCTGGTTTGGTCTCTGGGCAATGCCTACGGACTCGGCTTCTGCTGGCCAAGGAAATGTGAATATAGAGGATGGTCATGATGATCACCGGCAGGTAGAAGGCAGCAATGGCGGTGCCAAAAGTTACTGCAGGGTTGGAAAGGAACTGGATGTAGCACTCCCTATCCTCCACTGTCCTCTCACCCACAATGAACTGCCAAAACAAGATGGCCGGTGCCCACAATGCAAAGGAAAGAAGCCAGGCTGCTGCGATCATCAAGCCCGCCATCTTGGTGGTTCTACGAGCCGGATAGGTCAGTGGTTTGGTAACGCAGAAATATCGATCAAAGCTGATGATCAGAAGGTTCATGACGGAGGCATTACTGACCACATAGTCCAAAGCCAGCCATAGGTCGCACACAATGGGGCCAAGTGGCCAGTAGCCCTTTATAATGTAGACGGAGTAGAGATTCATGGAGAAGACACCGATGATGAGGTCGGCACAGGCCAGGCTGAAGAGGAAGTAATTGTTGACTGTCTGTAGCTGGCGGTTGACCTTGATGGAAAGCATCACCAAGATGTTACCCACGACCGTGACCAAGCTGAGCGAACCCGTCACCATCGCAATGAAGATCATCTCCATCGTCTGATACTGGCCCGAAACCTGTTCCGTGGTATTGGGAGGGGGCGTGGGGAGACTCGACGAATTCTCCCAGGTGTCGTTCTCCATTCTGACAGGCCAGCGAGGGGTGGAGAAGTTGAAGAAAAGCTCTAAAGAAAGAAGAAAAAGAGAAAAGTTATAATAAAATGTCACAATATTGTTAGCGAGAGAATTCTAGTCAAAGCGGCGGCGGCGGCGCTGTCAGCGGACTCAATTAGGACGCGGAGGAGAAGGTCCGACATGTTCCGCGCTCCTTGTTTAATGGCTTTCATCGCTGATGGGAAGGAGCGTCTTGGGTCATTGTTATTAGTTAATTAGTGTGTCATTTTAATGAGCGCGACGGTAACTTTAGTCCCAAAGCGCAGAAGCGGAGCTATTTCTGTACAGAGCGGGGAATGCTGGGACGGCGCCATCTAAGCACATTCACAGGGTTTAAAGGGCTCGTCCGGGATGGTCACAAGTTTGTCAGAGCAGGCGATGCTAGAACATGACATATACCTTACCCGGTAATCCCCGCCGGCCCAGTGTCGCCGCTCTGGTGGGTCCCCACGGTCCTGCAGTGATGACCCTAGCTCATACCCCTCTGTATACAAACCCTAGCCCATACCCCTCTGTATACAAACCCTAGCCCATACCCCCCCGTGTACAAACCCTAGCCCATACCCCTTTGTATACAAACCCTAGCCCATACCCCCCCGTGTACAAACCCTAGCCCATACCCCTCTGTATACAAACCCTAGCCCATACCCCCTGTATACAAACCCTAGCCCATACCCCCCCGTCCCCCCCGTTTACAAACCCTAGCCCATACCCCCCCGTATACAAACCCTAGCTCATACCCCCCTGTATACAGACTCGAGATCAGATCATTATACAGATATAGACTCCAGATCATACTAATTGTATACAAAACCCCGACCAGACCCCCCCTGTATACAGAATACAGAGTAGACCTTTATACAGCCCCAGACCAAAACCCTGTATACAGACTCCAGACCCCCTGTATACAGACTCCAGACCCCCTGTATACAGATCCCAGACTACATACTCCTGCCTACATATATCACAACAGACTCCCTGTGTACAGACCTCCTACTTGTATACAAGACCCCGGTCCATACTCCCTGTATACAGGCCCCAGACTACACACCGGGCTCCCTATATACAGACTCCAGTCCATACTCCCTGTATACAGACTCCAGTCCATACTCCCTGTATACAGGCCCCAGACTACATACTCCCTGTATACAAGCCCCGGACTACACACCGGACTCCCTATATACAGACTCCAGTCCATACTCCCTGTATACAGGCCCCAGACTACACACCGGACTCCCTATATACAGACTCCAGTCCATACTCCCTGTATACAGGCCCCAGACTACACACCGGACTCCCTATATACAGACTCCAGTCCATACTCCCTGTATACAGGCCCCAGACTACACACCGGACTCCCTATATACAGACTCCAGTCCATACTCCCTGTATACAGGCCCCAGACTACACACCGGACTCCCTATATACAGACTCCAGTCCATACTCCCTGTATACAGGCCCCAGACTACACACCGGGCTCCCTATATACAGACTCCAGTCCATACTCCCTGTATACAGGCCCCAGACTACACACCGGACTCCCCTATATACAGACTCCAGTCCATACTCCCTGTATACAGGCCCCAGACTACACACCGGACTCCCTATATACAGACTCCAGTCCATACTCCCTGTATACAGGCCCCAGACTACACACCGGACTCCCTATATACAGACTCCAGTCCATACTCCCTGTATACAGGCCCCAGACTACACACCGGACTCCCTATATACAGACTCCAGTCCATACTCCCTGTATACAGGCCCCAGACTACACACCGGACTCCCTATATACAGACTCCAGTCCATACTCCCTGTATACAGGCCCCCCTGTATACAGACTCTCGCAGTCAGGGTTATATAACATGGCAGCGCCCGGAGATTCTTCTTCTCTTCTGGGAGATCTCTCCATTCTCCAGGAGTCTTGCAGACGTTCTCAGGAGACTCGGTGGATATATTATATATACAGTCATTGATCTGTATGACCCCATTACATATTGTGCCCGTAGCGTTATAAGTCACTGGGGAGGCATCAGCCTGTGTGTGATATACAGGAGTATACAGATGTCTCCAGAGTTATGTAATTACACAGCGCCCGCACAGAGTGCAGATTACTGAGCTGCCAGCAGATGGCAGCATGACACCACTGCTGTAGCCTAGGTATATACATAGCTATAGCCTATGTATATATCACATCTCCTCTATACGCACGCCAGACTTGTTAGACTAAACCGTAACATTGCTATTTTCAGAGATTCACGAAATGTGCGCCACATGGCGACTCCCTCAATAACACATCAGACTCCACTAACTGCACTTAAAGTGACAGGCCACCAAATCCACAGGGTCGTACTGTCCGGGCCTGTATGGGATTAGACCCGCAGAAGGGGGGGTGACTAATGGATGGGGTCTGAGTGTGAATGGACTGGCGCTGACCGGCGCTCTATTCACTTCTATGGACTCATGCCGACTCTCAGAGAACCTATAGAAGAGCGGCCATTCACACGGGGACCCCCATTCCCAGGGGTTGGACCCCAGCGATCATACATGTAATATCCGACCTGTAGACAGCTGATAAGTAATTGTGGAACAAGCCAGCAGATCTCCATGTCTTCTGTACCCGATGTCGTCCTTACCGGGCCGCACTCATCTTATAGTTGGGGGAATCGCCCACTGGTCCTGAAGGCAATGTCATCCCTCCAGGGGGCGCTGCTGCTGCTACATTGTAGATGACAACTAGTTAGTAATGGCAGAAGGTGGTAGTGCAGCGTGAAACCATGGGGGGGGGGGGGGGGAGTCCAGGATCAGCTCCATTACTGGCCACGGGCTGCGCCAAGGATCAGATCAACAATGTCTGAGTGATGCGGCCCCAGCTCCAGAGACTGGGGACCCCTCGCCCCATGTCAGCTGTGAATGGAGAGTTGGCTGCGCCCCTGGGTCCCCACTAATCTATCTCCAGGGTGTCAGACCCCCCCCCCCCCCCACTAATCTATCTCCAGGGTGTCAGACCCCAATGATCTATCTCCAGGGTGTCAGACCCCCCCACTAATCTCCCTCCAGGGTGTCAGACCCCCCCACTAATCTATCTGCGGTGTGTCAGACCCCCCAATGATCTATCTCCAGGGTGTCGCAGCTGCACGGCTTGCACTAATGTTATGTCCGCCCCTCATCCCATTGATAAGCCATTCATAAATTGACTTGGGCCGCCCCTTTAAGGGGGCGGTGACAGCTGACTTCTTCTATGTCAGTACTTTCCATGCATTCCAGAGCGGAGTTGTCAGAGATGATGAAGCGAGTAAAGGGTTAATACCCCACGCACAGCAGTAAGTGCAGCCTGCCCGTCTGCCGCGGTACTCCATGACGCTCAGTGAACTTTAAGAAAGATTATATGGTGCGGAGACATCAGAAGATGATGGTGGCAGCCGGCAGTTATGGGGTGGTATGGCGCCCATCCCCCTCGGGGGCCGGCACCCCACCTTCTGCCTCCATAGAAGAGAAGACGCGTGACATCACATCTATTACACATGTGCGGCCCCCCCCCATGACATAACAAGGCGGCAGTAGCAGGACGTTCCCTCTGTTACTCTTCCTGGAAATGCATGAATACATTGACACGTGGGTGTTACCATTCCCTTGTCAATGGGGCGTGGCTACACAGTCTGACAGTGGGAACAGACGTAAAGCAAACATACTGAATGCCCTGATAAATTTCCTAGAGGAATAACAGAGGGACAGCGCATGGACAGGAGCTACACCTCGCTAAAAACGCAAAAGGAAGTGCAAGTTCTGTGCTACAGATTGTGTCACCGTGAGAACGTATGTGAGAATGTATGTATATGTGCGAGCGCTTACGTGTGTCACCGTATGTATATGTGCGAGCGCTTACGTGTGTCACCGTATGTATATGTGCGAGTGCTTACGTGTGTCACCGTATGTATATGTGCGAGCGCTTACATGTGTCACCGTATGTATATGTGCGAGCGCTTACGTGTGTCACCGTATGTATATGTGCGAGCGCTAACATGTGTCACCGTGAGAACGTATGTGAGAATGTATGTATATGTGCGAGCGCTTACGTGTGTCACCGTATGTATATGTGCGAGCGCTTACATGTGTCACCGTATGTATATGTGCGAGCGCTAACATGTGTCACCGTATGTATATGTGCGAGCGCTAACATGTGTCACCGTGAGAACGTATGTGAGAATGTATGTATATGTGCGAGCGCTTACGTGTGTCACCGTATGTATATGTGCGAGCGCTTACATGTGTCACCGTATGTATATGTGCGAGCGCTAACATGTGTCACCGTATGTATATGTGCGAGCGCTAACATGTGTCACCGTATGTATATGTGCGAGCGCTAACATGTGTCACCGTGAGAACGTATGTAAGAATGTATGTATATGTGCGAGCGCTTACGTGTGTCACCGTATGTATATGTGCGAGCGCTTACATGTGTCACCGTATGTATATGTGCGAGCGCTAACATGTGTCACCGTATGTATATGTGCGAGCGCTTACATGTGTCACCGTATGTATATGTGCGAGCGCTAACATGTGTCACCGTGTGTGAGAACGTATGTATATGTGCGAGCGCTTACACGTGTCACCGTGTGTGAGAACGTATGTGTATGTGCGAGCGCTTACACGTGTCACCGTGTGTGAGAACGTATGTATATGTGCGAGCGCTTACATGTGTCACCGTGTGTGAGAACGTATGTATATGTGCGAGCGCTTACACGTGTCACCGTGTGTGAGAACGTATGTATATGTGCGAGCGCTTACATGTGTCACCGTGTGTGAGAACGTATGTATATGTGCGAGCGCTTACACGTGTCACCGTGTGTGAGAACGTATGTATATGTGCGAGCGCTTACATGTGTCACCATGTGTGAGAACGTATGTGTATGTGCGAGCGCTTACATGTGTCACCGTGTGTAGACGTGTGTGAGAACGTATGTATATGTGCGAGCGCTTACATGTGTCACCGTGTGTGAGAACGTATGTGTATGTGCGAGCGCTTACACGTGTCACCGTGTGTGAGAACGTATGTATATGTGCGAGCGCTTACACGTGTCACCGTGTGTGAGAACGTATGTATATGTGCGAGCGCTTACATGTGTCACCGTATGTGAGAACGTATGTGTATGTGCGAGCGCTTACATGTGTCACCGTGTGTAGACGTGTGTGAGAATGTATGTATATGTACGAGCGCTTACATGTGTCACCGTGTGTAGACGTGTGTGAGAACGTATGTATATGTGCGAGCATAGACGTGTGTGAATGTTTAGTACGTGTGTTGATGTTTGTGTGTAGATATTGTCTGTACATTGGTGTATGTGTCACTCCACAGTGCGGTAACATAGGGGAGGACAGGGCACCCTATGGAGTCCATACATCTCTGCGCTGCGCCCCTGCACTGTATTATCAGATGACTAACACTTTCTCGCACATGTCGATGTTCACGGCTGACACGACGTTCCTGCGCACAATCCTGCAGACGCCCCAACCTCAATTTATCTTAAGATTTGTTCTTTGGACCCCCAGACCATGAAAATAAGGGAGTCGGTTACATCACAGATTCCCGGGCTGGACAGCGAGGATCGGTTCTCTGGACGGGTCATTAATATCAGATGGGTGGGCGGTCTGACACCCGGCACCTCCATTTGGATATAGTTTCCGGGGATGGTGGGTGTAGTCTCGGGGGGGGGGGGGTTCCACAAAATACACACCTGATACATATGGTAAGTACTGCTGCACGACCCCCGCACTACACCAAATATCTCACATGCCACATCCCCACCGTGCTCGCCGCAGTACCCCACATGGTATAATGTAAGTGCCCAAACAGTAGAATGCCCCCTGCCCCATATAGTATTATGTCTCCCATACAGGGTAATGCCCCCCATAGAGCCCCCATACAGGGTAATGCCCCCCATAGAGCCCCCATACAGGGTAATGTCCCCCCCTTAGAGCCCCCATACAGGGTAATGCCCCCCCTTAGAGCCCCCATACAGGGTAATGTCCCCCCCCCCCTTAGAGCCCCCATACAGGGTAATGCCCCCCCCCCTTAGAGCCCCCATACAGGGTAATGCCCCCCCCCCCCCTTAGAGCCCCCATACAGGGTAATGCCCCCCTTAGAGCCCCCATACAGGGTAATGTCCCCCCCATAGAGCCCCCATACAGGGTAATGTCCCCCCCCCTTAGAGCCCCCATACAGGGTAATGCCCCCCTTAGAGCCCCCATACAGGGTAATGTCCCCCCCTTAGAGCCCCCATACAGGGTAATGTCCCCCCCATAGAGCCCCCATACAGGGTAATGTCCCCCCCCCTTAGAGCCCCCATACAGGGTAATGTCCCCCCCATAGAGCCCCCATACAGGGTAATGCCCCCCCTTAGAGCCCCCATACAGGGTAATGCCCCCCCTTAGAGCCCCCATACAGGGTAATGCCCCCCATAGAGCCCCCATACAGGGTAATGCCCCCCTTAGAGCCCCCATACAGGGTAATGTCCCCCCCTTAGAGCCCCCATAAAGGGTAATGTCCCCCCCTTAGAGCCCCCATACAGGGTAATGCCCCCCCTTAGAGCCCCCATACAGGGTAATGCCCCCCCTTAGAGCCCCCATACAGGGTAATGCCCCCCCTTAGAGCCCCCATACAGGGTAATGCCCCCCCTTAGAGCCCCCATACAGGGTAATGCCCCCCCTTAGAGCCCCCATACAGGGTAATGCCCCCCCTTAGAGCCCCCATACAGGGTAATGCCCCCCCTTAGAGCCCCCATACAGGGTAATGCCCCCCCTTAGAGCCCCCATACAGGGTAATGCCCCCCCTTAGAGCCCCCATACAGGGTAATGCCCCCCCTTAGAGCCCCCATACAGGGTAATGCCCCCCCTTAGAGCCCCCATACAGGGTAATGCCCCCCCTTAGAGCCCCCATACAGGGTAATGCCCCCCCTTAGAGCCCCCATACAGGGTAATGCCCCCCCTTAGAGCCCCCCTTAGAGCCCCCATACAGGGTAATGCCCCCCCTTAGAGCCCCCATACAGGGTAATGCCCCCCTTAGAGCCCCCATACAGGGTAATGCCCCCCATAGAGCCCCCATACAGGGTAATGCCCCCCATAGAGCCCCCATACAGGGTAATGCCCCCCATAGAGCCCCCATACAGGGTAATGCCCCCCTTAGAGCCCCCATACAGGGTAATGCCCCCCTTAGAGCCCCCATACAGGGTAATGCCCCCCATAGAGCCCCCATACAGGGTAATGCCCCCCATAGAGCCCCCATACAGGGTAATGCCCCCCTTAGAGCCCCCATACAGGGTAATGCCCCCCATAGAGCCCCCATACAGGGTAATGTCCCCCCTTAGAGCCCCCATACAGGGTAATGCCCCCCCCTTAGAGCCCCCATACAGGGTAATGCCCCCCCTTAGAGCCCCCATACAGGGTAATGCCCCCCCTTAGAGCCCCCATACAGGGTAATGCCCCCCCTTAGAGCCCCCATACAGGGTAATGTCCCCCCCTTAGAGCCCCCATAAAGGGTAATGTCCCCCCCTTAGAGCCCCCATACAGGGTAATGTCCCCCCCCTTAGAGCCCCCATACAGGGTAATGCCCCCCCATACAGGGTAATGCCCCCCCCATACAGGGTAATGCCCCCCCTTAGAGCCCCCATACAGGGTAATGCCCCCCATAGAGCCCCCATACAGGGTAATGCCCCCCATAGAGCCCCCATACAGGGTAATGTCCCCCCTTAGAGCCCCCATACAGGGTAATGCCCCCCCCTTAGAGCCCCCATACAGGGTAATGCCCCCCCTTAGAGCCCCCATAAAGGGTAATGCCCCCCCTTAGAGCCCCCATACAGGGTAATGCCCCCCTTAGAGCCCCCATACAGGGTAATGCCCCCCATAGAGCCCCCATACAGGGTAATGTCCCCCCTTAGAGCCCCCATACAGGGTAATGTCCCCCCTTAGAGCCCCCATACAGGGTAATGCCCCCCCTTAGAGCCCCCATACAGGGTAATGCCCCCCATATAGCCCCCATACAGGGTAATGCCCCCCATATAGCCCCCATACAGGGTAATGCCCCCCATAGAGCCCCCATACAGGGTAATGCCCCCCATAGAGCCCCCATACAGGGTAATGCCCCCCCTTAGAGCCCCCATACAGGGTAATGTCCCCCCCTTAGAGCCCCCATACAGGGTAATGCCCCCCCTTAGAGCCCCCATACAGGGTAATGCCCCCCCTTAGAGCCCCCATAAAGGGTAATGCCCCCCCATAGAGCCCCCATACAGGGTAATGCCCCCCCCTTAGAGCCCCCATACAGGGTAATGCCCCCCCTTAGAGCCCCCATACAGGGTAATGCTCCCCTTAGAGCCCCCATACAGGGTAATGTCCCCCCTTAGAGCCCCCATACAGGGTAATGCCCCCCCTTAGAGCCCCCATACAGGGTAATGCCCCCCCTTAGAGCCCCCATACAGGGTAATGCCCCCCCCTTAGAGCCCCCATACAGGGTAATGCCCCCCATAGAGCCCCCATACAGGGTAATGTCCCCCCTTAGAGCCCCCATACAGGGTAATGCCCCCCCTTAGAGCCCCCATAAAGGGTAATGTCCCCCCCTTAGAGCCCCCATAAAGGGTAATGTCCCCCCCTTAGAGCCCCCATACAGGGTAATGCCCCCCCATACAGGGTAATGCCCCCCCTTAGAGCCCCCATACAGGGTAATGCCCCCCCTTAGAGCCCCCATACAGGGTAATGCCCCCCCCTTAGAGCCCCCATACAGGGTAATGCCCCCCCTTAGAGCCCCCATAAAGGGTAATGTCCCCCCCTTAGAGCCCCCATAAAGGGTAATGTCCCCCCCTTAGAGCCCCCATACAGGGTAATGCCCCCCCATACAGGGTAATGCCCCCCCATACAGGGTAATGCCCCCCCTTAGAGCCCCCATACAGGGTAATGCCCCCCATAGAGCCCCCATACAGGGTAATGTCCCCCCTTAGAGCCCCCATACAGGGTAATGTCCCCCCTTAGAGCCCCCATACAGGGTAATGCCCCCCCTTAGAGCCCCCATACAGGGTAATGCCCCCCATAGAGCCCCCATACAGGGTAATGCCCCCATAGAGCCCCCATACAGGGTAATGTCCCCCCTTAGAGCCCCCATACAGGGTAATGCCCCCCCCTTAGAGCCCCCCCCTTAGAGCCCCCATACAGGGTAATGCCCCCCCTTAGAGCCCCCATAAAGGGTAATGCCCCCCCTTAGAGCCCCCATACAGGGTAATGCCCCCCTTAGAGCCCCCATACAGGGTAATGCCCCCCATAGAGCCCCCATACAGGGTAATGTCCCCCCTTAGAGCCCCCATACAGGGTAATGTCCCCCCTTAGAGCCCCCATACAGGGTAATGCCCCCCCTTAGAGCCCCCATACAGGGTAATGCCCCCCATATAGCCCCCATACAGGGTAATGCCCCCCATATAGCCCCCATACAGGGTAATGCCCCCCATAGAGCCCCCATACAGGGTAATGCCCCCCATAGAGCCCCCATACAGGGTAATGCCCCCCCTTAGAGCCCCCATACAGGGTAATGTCCCCCCCTTAGAGCCCCCATACAGGGTAATGCCCCCCCTTAGAGCCCCCATACAGGGTAATGCCCCCCCTTAGAGCCCCCATAAAGGGTAATGCCCCCCCTTAGAGCCCCCATACAGGGTAATGTCCCCCCTTAGAGCCCCCATACAGGGTAATGTCCCCCCCATACAGGGTAATGTCCCCCCCATACAGGGTAATGCCCCCCTTAGAGCCCCCATACAGGGTAATGCCCCCCTTAGAGCCCCCATAAAGGGTAATGCCCCCCCTTAGAGCCCCCATACAGGGTAATGCTCCCCTTAGAGCCCCCATAAAGGGTAATGCCCCCCCTTAGAGCCCCCATACAGGGTAATGCTCCCCTTAGAGCCCCCATACAGGGTAATGCCCCCCCCTTAGAGCCCCCATACAGGGTAATGCCCCCCATAGAGCCCCCATACAGGGTAATGCCCCCCATAGAGCCCCCATACAGGGTAATGCCCCCCCTTAGAGCCCCCATACAGGGTAATGCCCCCCCTTAGAGCCCCCATACAGGGTAATGCTCCCCTTAGAGCCCCCATACAGGGTAATGTCCCCCATAGAGCCCCCATACAGGGTAATGCCCCCCCTTAGAGCCCCCATACAGGGTAATGCTCCCCTTAGAGCCCCCATACAGGGTAATGTCCCCCCCTTAGAGCCCCCATACAGGGTAATGTCCCCCCCTTAGAACCCCCATACAGGGTAATGCTCCCCTTAGAGCCCCCATACAGGGTAATGTCCCCCATAGAGCCCCCATACAGGGTAATGCCCCCCATAGAGCCCCCATACAGGGTAATGCCCCCCCTTAGAGCCCCCATACAGGGTAATGTCCCCCATAGAGCCCCCATACAGGGTAATGCCCCCCCTTAGAGCCCCCATACAGGGTAATGCCCCCCCGCTTAGAGCCCCCATACAGGGTAATGCCCCCCTTAGAGCCCCCATACAGGGTAATGCCCCCCTTAGAGCCCCCATACAGGGTAATGCCCCCCCCTTAGAGCCCCCATACAGGGTAATGCTCCCCTTAGAGCCCCCATACAGGGTAATGTCCCCCATAGAGCCCCCATACAGGGTAATGCCCCCCCTTAGAGCCCCCATACAGGGTAATGCCCCCCATAGAGCCCCCATACAGGGTAATGCCCCCCATAGAGCCTCCATACAGGGTAATGCCCCCCCCTTAGAGCCCCCATACAGGGTAATGCCCCCCCTTAGAGCCCCCATACAGGGTAATGCTCCCCTTAGAGCCCCCATACAGGGTAATGTCCCCCCCTTAGAGCCCCCATACAGGGTAATGCTCCCCTTAGAGCCCCCATACAGGGTAATGTCCCCCATAGAGCCCCCCATACAGGGTAATGCCCCCCCTTAGAGCCCCCATACAGGGTAATGCCCCCCATAGAGCCCCCATACAGGGTAATGCCCCCCATAGAGCCCCCATACAGGGTAATGCCCCCCCTTAGAGCCCCCATACAGGGTAATGTCCCCCGCTTAGAGCCCCCATACAGGGTAATGTCCCCCGCTTAGAGCCCCCATACAGGGTAATGCCCCCCTTAGAGCCCCCATACAGGGTAATGCCCCCCCCTTAGAGCCCCCATACAGGGTAATGCCCCCCTTAGAGCCCCCATACAGGGTAATGCCCCCCCTTAGAGCCCCCATACAGGGTAATGCCCCCCCTTAGAGCCCCCATACAGGTTAATGCCCCCCTTAGAGCCCCCATACAGGGTAATGCCCCCCTTAGAGCCCCCATACAGGGTAATGCCCCCCTTAGAGCCCCCATACTCCGATGAGCATCACTTCATTACTCAGGGCTCTCCGTCCCGAGCACAGCGCTGTGACATGTGCGCCAGAGATCAGAACACAACACCACGACGCCCGGAGCAGAGCGGTGAGTAATGACTGACGCTCACCACTCCCCTACTGATGCTCACTTCACTTCCAAATTGATGGGACTGTCTCTGAAAATTAGGGACAGTCCTACAGAATTCAGGTCAGGTGACAGCCATGTGTGTAGTGGCTGGGGAAGACTACTGGAGCTCAGCGTACATTGCTGTGACCGTATGACACATGTCTGGTCATGAAGAACCTTCACAGTAAGTTTGGCCATTGTCCTAGTCACAGTCCCGGCCGTGGTCCCAGTCACAGTCCCGGTCCTAGTCCTGGCCATTGTCCTAGTCACAGTCCCGGCCATGGTCCCAGTCACAGTCCCGGCCATGGTCTAAGTCACAGTCCCGGCCATGGTCCCAGTCACAGTCCCGGCCATTGTCCCAGTCCCGGCCATGGTCCTAGTCACAGTCCCGGCCATGGTCCCAGTCACAGTCCCGGCCATGGTCCCAGTCACAGTCCCGGCCATGGTCCCAGTCACAGTCCCGGCCATTGTCCCAGTCCCGGCCATGGTCCCAGTCACAGTCCCGGCCATGGTCCCAGTCACAGTCCCGGCCATAGTCCTAGTCACAGTCCCGGCCATGGTCCCAGTCACAGTCCCGGCCATGGTCCCAGTCACAGTCCCGGCCATTGTCCCAGTCCCGGCCATGGTCCCAGTCACAGTCCCGGCCATGGTCCCAGTCACGGTCCCGGCCATGGTCCCAGTCACGGTCCCGGCCATGGTCCCAGTCACGGTCCCGGCCATGGTCCCAGTCACGGTCCCGGCCATGGTCCCAGTCACGGTCCCGGCCATGGCCCTATCCATTGTGAGCTGTTCCTATTCTAGAATATAGATGAGGGTTGGGGTTTTCTCATCATGTGACTCAGCGTGCCTCAGTGCGTACAGGTTCCGTACAGATCTACCCTAGGAGATGACATTGTGACGCACATCCAGCTCTGACGATTTTACAGACACTTTTTCCATTGATGTAAAGAAAGAATCTACAAAAATAATCCATTCTACTCCGCCTCTGTTCACACTGCGCTGCAGACAGCCCCAACCCAAGGGCCCTGCAAGAAGTCAATGGAGTCTATGAGGTGGAGGTGTACGGTATAAACAGAAGCCACCAGACTAGTCCCAACAGAGTGTATTAATCCCACCGCCAGGGATGTGCCTATTACCTACACCTATGGTACAGCACTGTATACGCTGGTATTATCGGGTCACCGTACAGTGCTGTTATATGGCACTATATGGTGGTATTATAGGGTCACTATATGGTGGTATTATAAGGTCACTGTATAGTACTGTTATATGGCACTATATGGTGATATTATAGGGTCACTATATGGTGGTATTATAGGGTCACTGTATGGTGGTATTATAGGGTCACTGTATAGGAGTTACATGGCACTATATGGTGATATTATAGGGTCATTATATGGCGATATTTATAGGGTCGCCGTACAGTACTGTTACATGGCACTATATGGTGATATTATAGGGTCATTATATGGTGGTATTATAGGGTCACTGTACAGTACTGTTATATGGCACTATATGGTGGTATTATAGGGTCACTGTATAGTACTGTTATATGGCACTATATGGTGGTATTATAGGGTCACTGTACAGTACTGTTATATGGCACTATATGGTGGTATTATAGGGTCACTGTATAGTACTGTTATATGGCACTATATGGTGATATTATAGGGTCACTGTACAGTACTGTTATATGGCACTATATGGTGGTATTATAGGGTCACTGTATAGTACTGTTATATGGCACTATATGGTGATATTATAGGGTCACTGTACAGTACTGTTATATGGCACTATATGGTGGTATTATAGGGTCACTGTATAGTACTGTTATATGGCACTATATGGTGATATTATAGGGTCACTGTACAGTACTGTTATATGGCACTATATGGTGATATTATAGGGTCACTGTACAGTACTGTTATATGGCACTATATGGTGGTATTATAGGGTCACTGTATAGTACTGTTATATGGCACTATATGGTGATATTATAGGGTCACTGTACAGTACTGTTATATGGCACTATATGGTGGTATTATAGGGTCACTGTATAGTACTGTTATATGGCACTATATGGTGATATTATAGGGTCACTGTACAGTACTGTTATATGGCACTATATGGTGATATTATAGGGTCACTGTACAGTACTGTTATATGGCACTATATGGTGGTATTATAGGGTCACTGTATAGTACTGTTATATGGCACTATATGGTGGTATTATAGGGTCACTGTATAGTACTGTTATATGGCACTATATGGTGGTATTATAGGGTCACTGTATAGTACTGTTATATGGCACTATATGGTGATATTATAGGGTCATTGTACAGTACTGGTACATGGCACTATATGGCGGTATTACCTAGGAACTATATGGCAGGGATATGTGATGATTCTCTGGCAGCATTATATAATATGCTTATGTGACTGTGTATGGCGGTATTATTTAGGCCCTTGCGCTCACCTTTCTGCCGCTGCCGAGGCTCTGTAGCAGGTGGCTTCCTCTGCGGTATAGCCTTGACACGTGAAGATCTCATTGCTGTGTTATAAATAAACCCTTTAATGGGGGCTGCTGAGATTGGGCGCTAATGATCCGGCGGGGATGGAGATACATGCAGATTCGCTGCCGATTCGCTGAAGTGTTTTGTCTCTGTAAGTGAAATAAAACTTTAATCTGCTGATTGCATAAAGCTTTTAAGCAGCCGCTCGGATGCCCCGAACCCTTCCCCAGTCAGTGACAGTGAGGTTATTGGAGCTGGGGCCCGGCTCTGGGGACATCACAGACATCAAGCATGGCGGCTCTACCAGCGCCGGAGACAGAACAGCCTGTAATCACACGCAAAAACTCCGAAATAACAGACGAACATGAGACGGAAGATTCCAGCGCCCGATGACAGCGAGAAATATTAACATGGCTCATGAATGATTCACCGCTCCGATTCCTGGGAAGGAAAGTTTCTTAGAGGGATAAAGAACCTTCATACCAATGTTCGCCTTTACTTCGCCATTGTCGCGGGTCTGCACCAGAAGCCATCTCTTGGATCATTTTTGTGATTTTTTTGTTTTGCTGGTTGAATATAATCCTGTCCTGATTCCAATACTGCCCCCGCTGGTCGGAAGGTGAACAATACCAGAAGAAAGTTTTTGAAGTGTCAGATTGCCAGGGGCCCGCCAGTGATCAGAAGGCCCCTCAGTGTGCTTGTGTGACCGATGCCCCATTCACTGCTACGAGGCCTGTGTGTCCGGCACCCCATTCACTGCTATGAGGGTTGTGTGTCCGGCGGCGCCCCATTCACTGCTACGAGGGTTGTGCATCTGGTGCCCCATTCACTGCTACGAGGGTCTTGCATCTGGTGCCCCATTCACTGCTATGAGGGTTGTATGACCGGTGCCCCATTCACTGCCATGAGGCCTGTGTGTCCGGTGCCCCATTCACTGCTATGAGGCTTGTATGACCGGTGCCCCATTCACTGCTATGAGGGTTGTGCATCTGGTGTCCCATTCACTGCTATGAGGCTTGTATGACCGACGCCCCATTCACTGCTACGAGGGTTGTGCATCTGGTGCCCCATTCACTGCTACGAGGGTCTTGCATCTGGTGCCCCATTCACTGCTACGAGGGTCTTGCATCTGGTGCCCCATTCACTGCTATGAGGGTTGTATGACCGGTGCCCCATTCACTGCCATGAGGCCTGTGTGTCCGGTGCCCCATTCACTGCTATGAGGCTTGTATGACCGACGCCCCATTCACTGCTACGAGGGTTGTGCATCTGGTGCCCCATTCACTGCTACGAGGGTCTTGCATCTGGTGCCCCATTCACTGCTATGAGGGTTGTGTGTCCGGCGCTCCATTCACTGCCATGAGGCCTGTGTGTCCGGTGCCCCATTCACTGCTATGAGGCTTGTATGACCGGTGCCCCATTCACTGCTATGAGGGTTGTGCATCTGGTGCCCCATTCACTGCTATGAGGGTTGTGTGTCCGGCGCCCCATTCACTGCTACGAGGGTTGTATGACCGACGCCCCATTCACTGCTACGAGGGTTGTGCATCTGGTGCCCCATTCACTGCTACGAGGGTCTTGCATCTGGTTCCCCATTCACTGCTATGAGGGTTGTGTGTCCGGCGCTCCATTCACTGCCATGAGGCCTGTGTGTCCGGTGCCCCATTCACTGCTATGAGGCTTGTATGACCGGTGCCCCATTCACTGCTATGAGGGTTGTGCATCTGGTGCCCCATTCACTGCTATGAGGGTTGTGTGTCCAGCGCTCCATTCACTGCTACGAAGCTTGTATGACCGATGCCCCATTCACTGCTACGAGGGTTGTGCATTCAGCGCCCCATTCACTGCCATGAGGCCTGTGTGTCCGGTGCCCCATTCACTGCTACAAGGCTTGTATGACCGACGCCCCATTCACTGCTACGAGGGTTGTATGACCGACGCCCCATTCACTGCTATGAGGGTTGTGTGTCCGGCGCTCCATTCACTGCTACGAAGCTTGTATGACCGATGCCCCATTCACTGCTACGAGGGTTGTGCATTCAGCGCCCCATTCACTGCCATGAGGCCTGTGTGTCCGGTGCCCCATTCACTGCTACAAGGCTTGTATGACCGACGCCCCATTCACTGCTACGAGGGTTGTATGACCGACGCCCCATTCACTGCTATGAGGGTTGTGCATCTGGTGCCCCATTCACTGCTATGAGGGTTGTGCATCTGGTGCCCCATTCACTGCTAGGAGGGTTGTGCATCTGGTGCCCCATTCACTGCTATGAGGGTTGTGCATCTGGTGCCCCATTCACTGCTATGAGGCTTGTATGACCTGTGCCCCATTCACTGCTATGAGGCTGCCAGAGCTGGAATCTCCAGATCATAAGAGATGAATAGAAGACAGGAGGTGCCCAGAAGTGGCCGCTCACCTGCCTGTCACTAGGTCTGTGCAATCCCTGTTACCACCAGACCCCTGCATAATACATGACTGTAATGGAGGTGCAGATGACGGGTATGATTTATTCATGTTTCCAGGCTCAGCCTTTTATTCCATGATAGAAACGAAGGAGATTCCAGAACATTTATTCATGACCTGTCCTTAGTTATCACTATGAGATCGGTGGGGTCACCCGGGCCCTCGCTGATCAGCTGGTTAAACAGGCTGCAGTGTATGAATACCCAGCCCACCGCTGTACATTGGAACTCAGCCCCATCCATGTGAATAGGACTGAGCTGCTGCTGTACCGTGTGAGCGCTGAACGGGACGTCATCTCAGGGGAGAGGTCGCAGCACTTATGAGGGGTCCTCGGTGTCGGACCCCCTCTGATCACAGGAAAGGTCATAGATGGTCATTACGTCCTAGTACACGGGCAGCAGATACTTCCAGCTGTCGCACATCTTATGACAGCATTTGGCTGACGCAGGTTTGCAAGTAATGGATTCCATCACTGGAGGAAATCTTCAGATCCCTTGTAGGAGTCTCTGCTTTTTGGCTTCTGTTGACTCTTGTACAATTTGCTGTTTCTCAGTGTCAGTCTTCACTACTGATCTTGCATTCTATTCATGCAACAAGAATGAACAATGCTATAGCAGCCTCCTATATAGGACCAACCTACTTAACCCATAGTGACCTGCAGCCATAAACTTCGGGCGCTGCACCTTGTAACACGAAATTAGGAAACAGAGGACAGCGAATAATGAAGATAACAAGCGTCTCGGATAGCCAGATGGCACGACCCGCGGCGCCCTCACCGGCCCTTCCCTTCCTCATTACCGGCCAAGTGAACAGGTATCGTCATCCGGGGAGCGGATACAAAGACACACCTGTCAATTCCGAGAGGACTCGTAAAAACAGGCCCATAGACTGAACCATGGCAACATAGAAACGACAAAAAGAGGAGAGAACACAAATCTGACTAATTAGTTCTATGGTACCTGACGGCGGCGAGTCCGGGGGAATCCGGGAGGTGCCGCCATGTCACGCCGGAGCGGTGTGTGGGTGCGCGGCGAGGTGAATGAAGGTGGCGCAGCGTTAGTTAAAAGGCAGATAGAAGGTTTTACTGCGCAATTAAACAGCAGAGGAGGACGGCGCGATACAACCGGTAATTACCGCCAGCGATGGCGAACGCCGCACACTATTTTTAAATGGTTCCATATTTATTAGGATGAATTCTACGCGAGTAAGGGCTGTCGTTGCGAGTGACACCAGGGTGAGGAGTTTTTGTGTTGCTCGTGGGGTTTTGCAGCTCAGATGGTTTTTGGCCGGGCGCGAGGTGTTATTATTGTCATTATAGCGGTACACGGCGGCCATGTTCACGGCGAGGCACGCTGCCAACTCAGGCTTAGCATCTATTTATGGTGTCTGGGGAGAAAGGGATAAGAAGAGTCACAGTCAGATGTGCTTGTGCTGCAGATGTGGCGAGAAAATCGGGACGCACCGGGCCTCGCACAGGGACCAGGACGCACCGGGCCTCGCACAGGGACCAGGACACAGCGGGCCTCGCACAGGGACCAGGACGCACCGGGCCTCGCACAGGGACCAGGACGCACCGGGTCTCGCACAGGGACCAGGACGCAGCGGGCCTCGCACAGGGACCAGGACGCAGCGGGCCTCGCACAGGGACCAGGACGCAGCGGGCCTCGCACAGGGACCAGGACGCAGCGGGCCTCGCACAGGGACCAGGACGCAGCGGGCCTCGCACAGGGACCAGGACGCAGCGGGCCTCGCACAGGGACCAGGACGCACCGGGCCTCGCACAGGGACCAGGACGCACCGGGCCTCGCACAGGGACCAGGACGCACCGGGCCTCGCACAGGGACCAGGACGCACCGGGCCTCGCACAGGGACCAGGACGCACCGGGCCTCGCACAGGGACCAGGACGCACCGGGCCTCGCACAGGGACCAGGACGCACCGGGCCTCGCACAGGGACCAGGACGCACCGGGCCTCGCACAGGGACCAGGACGCACCGGGCCTCGCACAGGGACCAGGACACAGCGGGCCTCGCACAGGGACCAGGACGCACCGGGCCTCGCACAGGGACCAGGACGCACCGGGCCTCGCACAGGGACCAGGACGCACCGGGCCTCGCACAGGGACCAGGACGCACCGGGCCTCGCACAGGGACCAGGACGCACCGGGCCTCGCACAGGGACCAGGACGCACCGGGCCTCGCACAGGGAACAGGACGCATCGGGCCTCGCACAGGGACCAGGACGCATCGGGCCTCGCACAGGGACCAGGACGCACCGGGCCTCGCACAGGGACCAGGACGCACCGGGCCTCGCACAGGGACCAGGACGCACCGGGCCTCGCACAGGGACCAGGACGCACCGGGTCTCGCACAGGGACCAGGACGCACCGGGCCTCGCACAGGGACCAGGACACAGCGGGCCTCGCACAGGGACCAGGACACAGCGGGCCTCGCACAGGGACCAGGACACAGCGGGCCTCGCACAGGGACCAGGACGCACTGGGCCTCGCACAGGGACCAGGACGCACCGGGCCTCGCACAGGGACCAGGACGCACGCCGCTTCTGCTGCTTAGATTAACCCCAAACTTAGGTTTAGGGGGTGCAAACTGGACAACTGATTGGAAACGTGGGATCCCCTAAGGACGGGGAATGTGGAGAAAGTGCACACTCAGCCCTGGGCTACCATTAACCCCTTCTCTACTCTAGACCACCATGGACTTTCCGATTCTCCCAAACCCTCTGGAAGGCTCCCAAAAAAAAGAGAGGTGACCCCTGGGGTCCTGGAAACAAGCAGATCTCCCGGGTCTGGCAGAACGTCTCCGTATCCGCCAGGTTAGCCGTCATTTTATTGATTCCCAAATAGTGGACAATGACCTTCAGGTAACGTGTCAGTGATCGGTAGAGTATACAGTATATACTCAGAGGCCATAGCCAGTATATAGCTAGGAAAAGAGATGGTGCCTCAGGGTGTCCTGTAATTATATCGTCGCGTGCAGAGACCGAATGTCATCACATCTACAAATACAACGTGTCCTAGGCCATAGGGACAATCGGCAATTGTGAGCTTTATTAGTCCTGATTATAGCAGACAATGAACACTAATGTCATATTAAATAAATGGAATATTTGTCCCCTGATGGAAACGATCCCGGGCGACCTGAGGATCCAAGAAAAATAAAAGGAACGTCGGTCACCAAGTTACCGCAGTGAGGGGAACGTCCGAAACCATGGAAAACCGCAACGAAAAGCACCAGATGGAAATTCATAGACAGCAGCGACAAGATCTGGGGTCACAAGGGAGCTGACACCCCCCCCCCCCCCCCAACTACAACATGGCTGCAAAGGATAGAGTTACCAGACCCAGCATATCACCCCAGCCCCACAGATAGATAGGTTACTGTCACCAGACCCAGCATATCACCCCAGTCCTGCAGGTAGATAGGTTACTGTCACCAGAACCAGCATATCACCCCAGCCCTGCAGGTAGATAGGTTACTGTCACCAGAACCAGCATATCACCCCAGCCCTGCAGATAGATAGGTTACTGTCACCAGAACCAGCATATCACCCCAGCCCTGCAGATAGATAGGTTACGGTCACCAGAACCAGCATATCACCCCAGCCCTGCAGATAGATAGGTTACTGTCACCACACCCAGCATATCACCCCAGCCCTGCAGATAGATAGGATACTGTCACCAGACCCAGCATATCACCCCAGCCCTGCAGATAGATAGGTTACTGTCACCACACCCAGCATATCACCCCAGCCCTGCAGATAGATAGGTTACTGCCACCAGACCCAGCATATCACCCCAGCCCCACAGATAGATAGGTTACTGTCACCAGACCCAGCATATCACCCCAGCCCCGCAGATAGATAGGTTACTGTCACCAGACCCAGCATATCACCCCAGCCCTGCAGATAGATAGGTTACTGTCACCAGAAACAGCATATCACCCCAGCCCTGCAGATAGATAGGTTACTGTCACCAGAACCAGCATATCCCCCCAGCCCTGCAGATAGATAGGTTAGGGCTGGACTGGGGTGATATGCTGATTCTGGTGACAGTAACCTATCTATCTGCAGGGCTGGGGTGATATGCTGGTTCCGGTGACAGTAACCTATCTATCTGCAGGGCTGGGGTGATATGCTGGTTCTGGTGACAGTAACCTATCTATCTGCAGGGCTGGGGTGATATGCTGGTTCTGGTGACAGTAACCTATCTATCTGCAGGGCTGGGGTGATATGCTGGTTCTGGTGACAGTAACCTATCTATCTGCAGGGCTGGGGTGATATGCTGTTTCTGGTGACAGTAACCTATCTATCTGCAGGGCTGGGGTGATATGCTGTTTCTGGTGACAGTAACCTATCTATCTGCTGGGCTGGGGTGATATGCTGGTTCTGGTGACAGTAACCTATCTATCTGCAGGGCTGGGGTGATATGCTGGTTCTGGTGTCAGTAACCTATCTATCTGCAGGCTTGGGGTGATATGCTGGTTCTGGTGACAGTAACCTATCTATCTGCAGGGCTGGGGTGATATGCTGGTTCTGGTGACAGTAACCTATCTATCTGCAGGGCTGGGGTGATATACTGGGTCTGGTGACAGTAACCTATCTATCTGCTGGGCTGGGGTGATATGCTGGTTCTGGTGACAGTAACCTATCTATCTGCAGGGCTGGGGTGATATGCTGGTTCTGGTGTCAGTAACCTATCTATCTGCAGGGCTGGGGTGATATGCTGGTTCTGGTGTCAGTAACCTATCTATCTGCAGGGTTGGGGTGATATGCTGGTTCTGGTGACAGTAACCTATCTATCTGCAGGGCTGGGGTGATATGCTGGTTCTGGTGACAGTAACCTATCTATCTGCAGGGCTGGGGTGATATGCTGGGTCTGGTGACAGTAAACTATCTATCTGTGGGGCTGGGGTGATATGCTGGGTCTGGTGACAGTAACCTATCTATCTGCAGGACTGGGGTGATATGCTGGTTCTGGTGACAGTAACCTATCTACCTGCAGGGCTGGGGTGATATGCTGGTTCTGGTGACAGTAACCTATCTATCTGCAGGGCTGGGGTGATATGCTGGGTCTGGTGACAGTAACCTATCTATCTGCAGGGCTGGGGTGATATGCTGGTTCTGGTGACAGTAACCTATCTACAGTCCTATGAAAAAGTTTGGGCACCCCTATTAATCTTAATCATTTTTTGTTCTAAATATTTTGGTGTTTGCAACAGCCATTTCAGTTTGATATATCTAATAACTGATGGACACAGTAATATTTCAGGATTGAAATGAGGTTTATTGTACTAACAGAAAATGTGCAATATGCATTAAACCAAAATTTGACCGGTGCAAAAGTATGGGCACCCTTATCATTTTATTGATTTGAATTCCCCTAACTACTTTTTACTGACTTACTGAAGCACAAAATTGGTTTTGTAACCTCAGTGAGCTTTGAACTTCATAGCCAGATCTATCCAATCATAAGAAAAGGTATTTAAGGTGGCCAATTGCAAGTTGATCTCCTATTTGAATCTCCTCTGAAGAGTGGCATCATGGGCTACTCAAAACAACTCTCAAATGATCTGAAAACAAAGATTGTTCAACATAGTTGTTCAGGGGAAGGATACAAAAAGTTGTCTCAGAGATTTAACCTGTCAGTTTCCACTGTGAGGAACATAGTAAGGAAATGGAAGACCACAGGGACAGTTCTTGTTAAGCCCAGAAGTGGCAGGCCAAGAAAAATATCAGAAAGGCAGAGAAGAAGAATGGTGAGAACAGTCAAGGACAATCCACAGACCACCTCCAAAGAGCTGCAGCATCATCTTGCTGCAGATGGTGTCACTGTGCATCGGTCAACTATACAGCGCACTTTGCACAAATAGAAGCTGTATGGGAGAGTGATGAGAAAGAAGCCGTTTCTGCACGCACGCCACAAATAGAGTTGCCTGAGGTATGAAAAAGCACATTTGGACAAGGCAGCTTCATTTTGGAAACAAAAATTGAGTTGTTTGGTTATAAAAAAAAGGCGTTATGCATGGCGTCCAAAAAGAAACAGCATTCCAAGAAAAACACATGCTACCCACTGTAAAATTTGGTGGAGGTTCCATCATGCTTTGGGGCTGTGTGGCCAATGCCGGCATCGGGAATCTTGTTAAAGTTGAGAGTCGCATGGATTCCACTCAGTATCAGCAGATTCTTGAGAATAATGTTCAAGAATCAGTGACGAAGTTGAAGTTACGCCGGGGATGGATATTTCAGCAAGACAATGATCCAAAACACCAAAGCTCCAAATCCTCAGGCATTCATGCAGAGGAACAATTACAATGTTCTGGAATGGCCATCCCAGTCCCCAGACCTGAATATCATTGAACATCTGTGGGATGATTTGAAGCGGGCTGTCCATGCTCGGCGACCATCTAACTTAACTGAACTTGAATTGTTTGTCCAAAATCCCTTCATCCAGGATCCAGGAACTGATTAAAAGCTACAGGAAGCGACTAGAGGCTGTTATCTTTGCAAAAGGAGGATCTACTAAATATTAATGTCACTTTTCTGTTGAGGTGCCCATACTTTTGCACCGGTCAAATTTTGGTTTAATGCATATTGCGCATTTTCTGTTAGTACAATAAACCTCATTTCAATCCTGAAATATTACTGTGTCCATCAGTTATTAGATATATCAAACTGAAATGGCTGCTGCAAACACCAAAATATTTAGAACTAAAAATGATTAAGATTAATAGGGGTGCCCAAACTTTTTCATAGGACTGTATAGGACCAGCACATCACCCCAGCCCTGCAGATAGATAGGTTACTGTCACCAGACCCAGCATATCACCCCAGCCCTGCAGATAGATAGGTTACTGTCACCAGAAACAGCATATCACCCCAGCCCTGCAGATAGATAGGTTACTGTCACCAGAAACAGCATATCACCCCAGCCCTGCAGATAGATAGGTTACTGTCACCAGAGCCAGCATATCACCCCAGCCCTGCAGATAGATAGGTTACTGTCACCAGAACCAGCATATCACCCCAGCCCTGCAGATAGATAGGTTACTGTCACCAGAGCCAGCATATCACCCCAGCCCTGCAGATAGATAGGTTACTGTCACCAGAAACAGCATATCACCCCAGCCCTGCAGATAGATAGGTTACTGTCACCAGAACCAGCATATCCCCCCAGCCCTGCAGATAGATAGGTTACTGTCACCAGAACCAGCATATCACCCCAGCCCTGCAGATAGATAGGTTACTGTCACCAGAACCAGCATATCACCCCAGCCCTGCAGATAGATAGGTTACTGTCACCAGACCAGCATATCCCCCCAGCCCTGCAGATAGATAGGTTACTGTCACCAGAACCAGCATATCACCCCAGTCCTGCAGATAGATAGGTTACTGTCACCAGAAACAGCATATCACCCCAGCCCTGCAGATAGATAGGATACGGTCACCAGACCCAGCATATCGCCCCAGTCCTGCAGATAGATAGGTTACTGTCACCAGAACCAGCATATCACCCCAGCCCTGCAGATAGATAGGTTACTGTCACCAGAACCAGCATATCACCCCAGTCCTGCAGATAGATAGGTTACTGTCACCAGAAACAGCATATAACCCCAGCCCTGCAGATAGATAGGATATGGTCACCAGACCCAGCATATCGCCCCAGTCCTGCAGATAGATAGGTTACTGTCACCAGAACCAGCATATCACCCCAGCCCTGCAGATAGATAGGTTACTGTCACCAGAAACAGCATATCACCCCAGCCCTGCAGATAGATAGGATACGGTCACCAGATCCAGCATATCACCCCAGTCCCGCAGATAGATAGGTTACTGTCACCAGAATCAGCATATCACCCCAGTCCTGCAGATAGATAGGTTACTGTCACCTGACCCAGGATATCACCCCAGCCCTGCAGATAGATAGATTACTGTCACCAGAACCAGTATATCACCCCACCCCTGCAGATAGATAGGTTACTGTCACCAGACCCAGCATATCACCCCAGCCCTGCAGATAGATAGGTTACTGTCACCAGAACCAGCATATCACCCCAGCCCTGCAGATAGATAGGTTACTGTCACCAGAACCAGCATATCACCCCAGCCCTGCAGATAGATAGGATACGGTCACCAGACCCAGCATATCGCCCCAGTCCTGCAGATAGATAGGTTACTGTCACCAGACCCAGCATATCACCCCAGCCCTGCAGATAGATAGGTTACTGTCACCAGACCCCAGCATATCTCTCCAGGTCAGATCAGCTATGTACCCCTCCTCCACCTCACTATGTCCCCCTGCCCTCAATCTACAGTGGGACATAAAGATTAGTAAATGCACCCCCTAATCCAAGTTCCACCACCTCAACCATTCACTAGATGTAATACAAGGACAACTTGGAGCTACTTCTATAGAGGAACTCTCCATCTAGTCAATCAGGGGACCCCCTCTATGTCAATATAATTGGGCACATGGACAGTGCCGGTCTTCTGAGACATTTGAGAATAGTGATTATCGCCAGTGAGCCATACTTTATCTGTAGTACAGACGGCCCTATAGCAGAGAGCCTTCATTTATGTCATCCCCCACCATCAATAAGTGTCATATTATCGAACATATGAGTCGCGTGCACCTGTCAGCCACACACGCGTGTTGTCTCGTGGATGATAATACCGTGCAAAATGTAAAAACCTTCTGTTATAGAGAGGGAGGAAAGGAATTAAGGAAGACGAAGCAAGGAGGAGGAGCGGATGATGAAGACAGACAGTGTGGACAATGACGAGAGCGGGGCGAACCCCGGACTGCAAGCCCGAATTCCCAGGTGTCATCAGAGGAAAGTGAGCGGAAGAAGCAGCTTCGCCCCTGCACGCTGTACACGACACAGACATCTTCTGCCATTATAATGACCCTGTTCTGCTAATTAACGCTGCTAGACTTCCCCGGCGCAGAACATCGCATCTTACTCATAAAGCCGTCTTATCTGTGGTGGCCCCTCAAAAAGACAAGTATGTCAATACCCGGAGTCAGAGGGAGCAGACAGCCATCATCCCACAATCCTAATCAGGATCCAGCCTGACACCGCCGCTGTGACATATCCTTCTATTAGGCAAATACCAAATTAAACCCACATGCTTGTCTCCTGGGGTAGGGGGAGGGGTGGAGGGATGTGAAGGCCTCCGAACACGATAAATAGACACGTCTTTTTATACAAGGGCAAAAAAAATCCTGATTTATGAAGATGCGAGTAACGCGCTCACTCATTGTGACACGAGAAAGCGCTCAGGTTGGAATGGTGACAGTGATGGAGGGAGACAGGGGCCACTTACTGGAATTACCAAAAAAGGGGCCAGAGAAAGAAAAATCTGCTATTTCTGGATGTGCGTCTGCATGGAGGAGACATAAATCAGGAAAGGGCAGATCAGGAGAAGTGATAGGACTGCATGTGAATATATACGTGAGCGCCGCACCTCCTTACAAGAGATGGCGGGATATAAGGGGCGACCATTCCCCCACCCCGAAAATACTGCCTGGGAATTGGTGACATGGAGGCTTCTAAGTGTCCCTGCTTTAAAGGGAACCCATCACCTACACTTGGGACACTGAACCATGAACTATAAGGACTTGGTGGTGGTTTATTGTCCCATATTAAGGTGGTAAGTGTCTGACTGCTGAGACCTCCGGCGATCACAAGGATGGCAGTGAGCCGGGTAATACTCCGGGCTGTTGCTCCATTCAGCACTCAGGTGCACTCGGTGTCTCGCTGGGAGACCTGTCCAGATTGCAGGCACTATGTGACTTATTGTCTTTCCACAGCTCAGGGCCTATAGGGTGAGGTAGCAGATGCATCAGGGCCCTTATCCCTGAGGGGGCCCCGCCATCCTTCTCCCACATAAGATGACACAGATAATATACAGGTCACGTGGCCCGGAGGTCGGGACCCTGGTACAGATTTTGCACTGGGACCAGAAGCTGAAGAGCTACAGACTGAAGACGACAGACCTCACATATAGAGGATTGTAGCCCCATATCGTCTCTGTAGTGTTAGCAATGGCAAAACTGGTTTCTCTATCGAGGATAAAAGAGCAGGGACAAAGCTGCGACAATAACAGGACAAGGGAATGTGCGGCATCAACAACAGCCGGAATATGCAGCAATATCATAACTAACAGGGAAGGGAAGTAGACGGTCATGGGGTATAAGAAGGTGGGGATAATATATGGGGTATAAGGAGGTGGGGATAATATATAGGGTAGAACGGGTGATAGGGATAATATATAGGGTATAAGGAGGTGGGGATAATATATAGGGTAGAACGGGTGATAGGGATAAGTAATAGGGTATAAGGAGGTGGGGATAATATATAGGGTATAAGGAGGTAGGGATAATATATAGGGTAGAACGGGCGATAGGGATAAGTAATAGGGTATAAGAAGGATAGGGATGGGTTATAGGGTATAAGAAGGATACTGATAAGTCATTACTTATTACTACATTACCATTGTACTGGCATTACTACTACTACTACTACTGTCTACAGCATGACATGTGCGGGGACCAGGAGACAATGCAGCAGAGTTATACACACAGCTTTGCTGCATTGTCTGACAGTCCACACCCGTGTAATAGTAATGGCGGTATAATGTGCGGAGATACAGGCCAGACTGCATGGAGGACACACTGGATAGTTGTGGCTACAAACTAGCTTTGGATGGAAGAAGGGGGGCGGGTAGAGATGGTTAATTTTATAGGCCAGACTGTTCTTGTAGTGGGCAATGTCTGTGTATGAGGAGAAGTAACCTCTAGTGATGGCAGACCTCACACAGGGACATGCCCACAGGAATGGAGAGGACGGTGAGGATTACAAGAAGACTGAGGGGGAAATAAAAGAGGTGCAAAGAATAACACAAAACCAAAAAGTCTGGTGAATGCGTCTGCCATTAGCAACGAAACCTCTGTTATGTGGTGGTCACAGTTCTCCATAGTCCGGTTACAGTCACACCGATGTTGGGTGACCATTTGGGGATCGTGTCCCCCATCCTGCACGCAGGACTTCTCTCCGCAGGGCCCCATTATAGTCGAGGCGTTTTTATTTGTAGTTGTCCTCTCCTTGGTCTAGTGCCCTTCCTTGGAGATCGTCCTGACCCGTTACCAGGTTGGTCCTCCATGGCAGGTCTTGAGATCCTCTCCCTAATTACGGTTTATTCCACAACACAACACAATTTACCGGCGACCTCGGCCGCTTCATTATCAAGTCCACATCTCATCATCGCTTGTTTTCCTTATTAGTCTTCTGAGCATCTGTGCGAATCACGTATCCGCCCTAGCAGGGATCATGTGGAGCCAAAAAGAGTCACTACTCCAATTTACCTACACAAACCAATGTAATAGACTGGAAAATACAAATATAAATTTATCATGTGCTCTTATGAAATATACATCAGGCCATGGACGTTACCGGCTACAGTGCGGATGTGCAGCGCACACGTCTGATCCAGAGATGGCCTCGGCTTCATTCAGGGCCATGATAAGAGATGTCACTGACATCAGAGGCCCTGGTGAGTGCACAACCATCAGCCATGTCCTATCTGTACATGTACCTGCATTTAGATTTCCCTTCTCTGTCCAGCCCTGACCACCATGATGACGGCTCCACAACATGGCTATGCACACAAGCTTCCCATCTATCCCATCCCCTGTCGGAGTTGAGCGGTGGAAAAACAGAGGAGACCGAGTTGGTGGTTTGGCCTATGGACGGCACATGGCCATATTAGTGTCCATAATAAGGCTCCTATAAACTTCTATGGACCTATAGACCTACCACATAGTATAGCCATGCACAGTATGTGTATACAGGACGTACAGCTCTGCCATGTGCAAATTATAGGAGGTCTGAACCAGCCCTTAAAGGCACATACAGTTACAAGTCCCCGCTATGTATAGACGTCATTGTTCCAGAACTGGTGTGTGGAAATCCAAGGATATGAGACAATCGCAGCAGTATATTACATCCCTGTTATAAGTGAATAGCCTTATTAGTGCCAGTTTTTACCAGTTTGTTGCGGTGTGCCACATGTTTGTACCCCGAGAAATATAGAACTTCCTCCTCCATATCCGGACAATAAGACACTTATAATGTAGATTTGCCTTCAGCGATGCCGAGTTCAGAAGCTGGCCTATTTCTGAAGCTAGGTCATAGCTACGCTGCGCCTTGTCAAGGTGAAGGGGTTTCATTGCTATGGAGAAGGTAGAAAATGAAAGCTGTGAATTGCAAAGCATCCTGGGATGTGCCCGTCCGTCCGCGGGTCCTGTCTATGGGATGACAGACAGGTTATTAGCATAGGATCTGTAGAAGGAGCTCAGTATTCTGGGTGAGAACACAAGCACTACCTGTCCGGAGCTTCCATTACACCCCAGGGCGGACTTGGGGATTGTTACACCATGTTGGACATTTATACAAAATCTGAGATTATGGTCTATGGAGGGCCCTGCGATAACGTGCCAGGGGTGTGGGGGGAGGGAAGGGGACAAAGCCCATTAAGGCTACGGCCTCACGTTGTGGAAAAGCAGCTCTTTTCTTGCAGATCTCCGCTGTAGCCGTGATGTCGGACTTCCACGCCAGTCCACACATGGGCCTTCTCCTGTGACCCAGGGCAGAGTCCTGACATGGGATGTTATCGGCCCCCTGCGGCCACCTCAGGTCTCATGGCTGAGATTTCACCCCGTCACACGCCACCCCATATATTTCACATACACAACATACAAGTGAATGTTACTATGAACATGACACATTTCACAATAAAGTTTTAGAAATACAAAAACTAGCCAAGGCCTTGGCCGGTCCTCTGGGCATCGGGTGCACTGCACATAACACAAGACAGCCCTCCTTTATGTGTCAGCCATAGATTGTCAGCTCTTGTGATCAGGGCTCTCGCACCTCTGCAGTGACTTGTGATTTTATCCGCACACGCACCCTCTGAGCTGTACAGCGCTGCGGAGTATGTTGGTGCTATATTAGTAAAGATTATTACTGGAATATTCCTCAAACACATTGAGCGCTGGAGTGAAAATATTTAATGATAGGGAGCGCGCAGTCACACGGTCGCCATACGCACCCTTACACCAGACTCCCCTGTAATGTATAGAGCGCCACGTTACTGCGTTTCTCCCGCTCGCTCTAATGAGGTGTCTCCATCTGCTCGCCCTGTAGATTCCAGCGCTCGACATTCAGAGACTTATTCATTTCCTGTTCTATTCATTCCTTACAATCATATTCACCGCCAGAGACTCCAAATGCAGATGGGATGGGACTACAACTCTCACCCTGCACGGCGGCAGCCTGGGGGCGCAGGCTCACTGGAATGGTTTCCAATCATGATAAAAAGCAACTAATAATAGCAAGTAGTGACATCATCAGTAGTGACATCACCAGCAGTGACATCACCAGCAGTGACATCACCAGCAGAGTCATCATCAGTAGTGACATCACCAGCAGAGTCATCATCAGTAGTGACATCATCAGTAGTGACATCACCAGTAGTGACATCATCAGCAGTGACATCACATCACCAGCAGAGTCATCATCAGTAGTGACATCATCAGTAGTGACATCATCAGCAGTGACATCACCAGCAGAGTCATCATCAGTAGTGACATCACCAGCAGTGACATCATCAGTAGTGACATCACCAGTAGTGACATCATCAGCATGACATCACTAGCAGCGACATCTCAAGCAGCAACATCATCAGCAGTGACATCACCAGCAGCGTCATCATCAATAGTGACATCACCAGCAGTAACATCATCAGTAGTGACATCACCAGCAGAGACATCAACAGCAGTGACATCATCAGTAGTGACATCACCAGCGGAGCAGATAACTTCTCTTCCTAGGAGCTTCTGAACAGAAATCAAAACAACTGCAATATGATGTAATGAGTAATTGGTACCTGAGATCTCTGCGACATCCACCCATCATGAGAATCGGGGTCTTTGTTTGATCAATGGTATCGCATGTCACCCGCGGGCACAATTCCAAGTCTATGGGACTGTCTAAGGTTGTGTGACATCTGCGAGATGTAATTGTCATGTCTGGAACCACCAAAAATCGAATGCCAGAACTGAAGCTTCCCTGAGCTGACTGTAGTATATAGGACACGGCTGATATAGAAGGCAGCTCAGATACTACAAGGTGCCCTGTACACACGGTGCAGGCAGCGCTTCTCACTCACACTTACTCAGGGCGCTGCAGTTTTGGGACAGGAACACCAGGCTCCACTATATAGATAGATCTATTCTAGAAAACAAGCCCTTGCCCCGGCATAGGCAGAATGGGATTATTGCATGGAATGTGCCAGGATATCAGGGGCATCAATATAGGCTCCTGAGCCCTGGTAAAATGCTCAGCTGAACGTCTGTCACTCCCATCCGTACATGTCAGCAGCCTTTACAATTCCCTTTCCAGCCCAGACCACCATGACGACTTCTCCACATCAGGTCAGCGCCCCCCACATGGTAACCGCACCCTCTTTTGTGCCACAGAGTCCCTCCTTGACTATATGCACTGAACAAAAGCCAGATTTGGGTTCATCTTCTCCTTTCTGACAGTGGACGGCTGTGTATAAGAAATCCTCCTCTCTAGAGGGCAAACAATAATAACATACAAACTGAGGCCATCAAAGGGAATCAGAAAGGAGATAAAAGAGTGATGAGCCGGCCCTGTAACCCCCTGGCACAGCGGAGGTCACTGAGACCCCTACAGTTACACCAGTGACAATAGATCCCCCCCCCCGGGTATAACATGGAGGACACCACAGCATCCAGTGCATTGTAGGGACAAGCAGGTGATTGTTCCCCTGAATTACGGGTACACAGAATTTGGTATTCATAGTAATTCCCCTTCCCAAAGCGGCATATACAGGGGTCCCAGTATAAAGTATTAACCCTTCGCCTGCCTGGGTGGTGCTCTTTAGATTCCTGCGCTGGTTCTCCTCCCTTCCCCGTATTACCTTGTACTTCTTCTTTGTTCAGACATCTTCTTCTTTGGAGATTACTTGGGCCTCATAAAATCCTCCTCCCACTCGCTGCCACTCCGCTCCTTGTCAATCAATATTAATTCCTCACTTTATGTCTATTTTAATATTCAATGGATTCGCTCTGACAGCAAATCTCACTCTCCATGGAAATTATGCAGACGCCAAACTTTTATATCTACTTAAGTGATGTTACCCCCGAACCCCTTCCTTTACAGGTAGAAACTACCTGTAAATAAGTCCACCAGACCTCGGCTTCTCAAAGCCTCTGTATATCGGATAACCAATATGGCCGCCATTACAGTAGGCCGCAGGGGCTGACATTCAGGAGGCCCTTATGTTATAGTAGCCACAAATGGCGCCCTCCCACAATGGCGGGCACCGCAGCTGCCCCTGTACTAAATAGAAGAGAAATACATCAGAATTTAGGGGTAGAGGCCAAGGGGCTCCATTTACTACCCCCATTCTGGCGCTGGTTCATGCCCCATGGTCCTCTAACTACCCCAGTCAATATAGAGAGGGGAGGAAGGCGACAGGTGTTAGGGCTCCCCCTACAAGTTAGCTGGTCGGCCTGTTTATGAGACACAGCGGTGATGTGTACGCGCGCTCAGTCACCAGACGTATGTCGCCGTGCCTTTAAGAAGTGGACGCAGCACATTGCGATGGGGCGCGGTGCAGGATCCTGCAGTTTGTTTGTATTCCTAGCGCTGACATAATGTATAAATGAGGGCTGCTGATAACTAATCATTATGTATAATTATATTTTACACCACTGCAAACTACACGAACCGCAGCTCCCAAAATTACCCACTAGCACAGGCGCACAGCACTGCGAGGCCAATTTACCAGTTATTTTCTCGTTGCAGCAATCTGGGATTAATTCAGTCATTCATGTTAAGCAAAAGGTTGTGGCAAGCTGGATGGCCTTAAAGGGGCGGTCTAAAGGTCCTGTATCCTAAAGGGTCTGTCTACAAGGCAAGAAGAAGCTCCGACATAATCTCATCTGTCCTGGAGAAACAAGTGAAAGCCAAAGACGCTGATGTAGGAGCCGCATCTGGGATTATTATACTGGGGTTATTGACTATAGAAAGACTGACGTCACTTCACTGCGCATGTAACAACTTGGATTAGGGGGTGCAATTACTAATCTATATGTCCCACTGTAGATTGAAGGGGGGGCTCCTGCTAGTGAGGTGGAGAAGGGGTACATAGCTGATCTGACCTGGAGAGATATGCTGGTTCTGGTGACAGTAACCTATCTATCTGCAGGGCTGGGGTGATATGCTGGTTCTGGTGACAGTAACCTATCTATCTGCAGGGCTGGGGTGATATGCTGGTTCTGGTGACAGTAACCTATCTATCTGCAGGACTGGGGTGATATGCTGGTTCTGGTGACAGTAACCTATCTATCTGCAGGGCTGGGGTGATATGCTGGGTCTGGTGACAGTAACCTATCTATCTGCAGGACTGGGGTGATATGCTGGGTCTGGTGACAGTAACCTATCTATCTGCAGGGCTGGGGTGATATGCTGGTTCTGGTGACAGTAACCTATCTATCTGCAGGGCTGGGGTGATATGCTGGGTCTGGTGACAGTAACCTATCTATCTGCAGGACTGGGGTGATATGCTGGGTCTGGTGACAGTAACCTATCTATCTGCAGGGCTGGGGTGATATGCTGGTTCTGGTGACAGTAACCTATCTATCTGCAGGGCTGGGGTGATATGCAGGTTCTGGTGACAGTAACCTATCTATCTGCAGGGCTGGGGTGATATGCTGGGTCTGGTGACAGTAACCTATCTATCTGCAGGGCTGGGGTGATGTGCTGGTTCTGGTGACAGTAACCTATCTATCTGCAGGGCTGGGGTGATATGCTGGGTCTGGTGACAGTAACCTATCTATCTGCAGGGCTGGGATGATATGCTGGTTCTGGTGACAGTAACCTATCTATCTGCAGGACTGGGGTGATATACTGGGTCTGGTGACAGTAACCTATCTATCTGCAGGGCTGGGGTGATATGCTGGTTCTGGTGACAGTAACCTATCTATCTGCAGGACTGGGGTGATATACTGGGTCTGGTGACAGTAACCTATCTATCTGCAGGACTGGGGTGATATGCTGGTTCTGGTGACAGTAACCTATCTATCTGCAGGACTGGGGTGATATACTGGTTCTGGTGACAGTAACCTATCTATCTGCAGGGCTGGGGTGATATGCTGGGTCTGGTGACAGTAACCTATCTATCTGCAGGGATGGGGTGATATGCTGGGGTCTGGTGACAGTAACCTATCTATCTGCAGGGCTGGGGTGATATACTGGTTCTGGTGACAGTAACCTATCTATCTGCAGGGCTGGGGTGATATGCTGGGTCTGGTAACAGTAACCTATCTATCTGCAGGGCTGGGGTGATATGCTGGTTCTGGTGACAGTAACCTATCTATCTGCAGGGCTGGGGTGATATGCTGGTTCTGGTGACAGTAACCTATCTATCTGCAGGGCTGGGGTGATATGCTGGTTCTGGTGACAGTAACCTATCTGCAGGGCTGGGGTGATATGCTGGTTCTGGTGACAGTACCCTATCTATCTGCAGGGCTGGGGTGATATGCTGGGTCTGGTGACAGTAACCTATCTATCTGCAGGGCTGGGGTGATATGCTGGTTGTGGTGACAGTAACCTATCTATCTGCAGGGCTGGGGTGATATGCTGGTTCTGGTGACAGTAACCTATCTATCTGCAGGGCTGGGGTGATATGCTGGGTCTGGTGACAGTAACCTATCTATCTGCAGGGCTGGGGTGATATGCTGGTTCTGGTGACAGTAACCTATCTATCTGCAGGGCTGGGGTGATATGCTGGTTCTGGTGACAGTAACCTATCTATCTGCAGGGCTGGAGTGATATGCTGGGTCTGGTGACAGTAACCTATCTATCTGCAGGGCTGGAGTGATATGCTGGGTCTGGTGACAGTAACCTATGTATCTGCAGGGTCGGGGTGATATGCTGGTTCTGGTGACACTCTCTCTGAATTCTCTGTACAATGCAGGTATATACTGTCCTACCTCTTAGTAGTGAATGTGCCCCATAGGTTATGGCTGTGCCCTGACTCCCATCGGTGCGATGCACTTGGTCTCGGAGTAGGTGACATCTCCATATTAGCGGTCAGTGACCCTTTATTAGTCGCGCTCTCTATATTATGTATCGGCCTTTCGCTCTTGTTCATCTTTCTTATCTATAATATGTCGCCCCCGCCCGTCTGAGCTCTCAGTAATGTAATCCATCTCCACTTGCAGATTGCCACAAATAATGTAACAGTCGTACCCGCTGCGCTGTCAGGAGACGTATAATGCGATTCGCCTGCACTTCGTGTAAGGTCTGTCCACAGGTAACACAATTATTCTGGACTCTCTCGGTCAGACCCCGTATAATAGAATTCACTGGCGCAGTCTCCCATCACATATAATGTCATTCCTTCACTACTTAACATACGTTACCACATTACACTACATTGTCTCAGACCTGCCGTAGACAATCGTCCAGCACCGGGTCCTATAGATACTGCAACCACCTCAGACCAGTCTATAGGTAACTCCTATACCATCTCAGACCAGTCTATAGGTAACTCCTATACCATCTCAGACCAGTCTATAGGTAACTCCTATACCATCTCAGACCAGTCTATAGGTAACTCCTATACCATCTCAGACCAGTCTATAGGTAACTCCTATACCATCTCAGACCAGTCTATAGGTAACTCCTATACCATCTCAGACCAGTCTATAGGTAACTCCTATACCATCTCAGACCAGTCTATAGGTAACTCCTATACCATCTCAGACCAGTCTATAGGTAACTCCTATACCATCTCAGACCAGTCTATAGGTAACTCCTATACCATCTCAGACCAGTCTATAGGTAACTCCTATACCATCTCAGACCAGTCTATAGGTAACTCCTATACCATCTCAGACCAGTCTATAGGTAACTCCTATACCATCTCAGACCAGTCTATAGGTAACTCCTATACCATCTCAGACCAGTCTATAGGTAACTCCTATACCATCTCAGACCAGTCTATAGGTAACTCCTATACCATCTCAGACCAGTCTATAGGTAACTCCTATACCATCTCAGACCAGTCTATAGGTAACTCCTATACCATCTCAGACCAGTCTATAGGTAACTCCTATACCATCTCAGACCAGTCTATAGGTAACTCCTATACCATCTCAGACCAGTCTATAGGTAACTCCTATACCATCTCAGACCAGTCTATAGGTAACTCCTATACCATCTCAGACCAGTCTATAGGTAACTCCTATACCATCTCAGACCAGTCTATAGGTAACTCCTATACCATCTCAGACCAGTCTATAGGTAACTCCTATACCATCTCAGACTAGTCCATAGGTAACACATCTCTACTACATCCGGACATTGAGAGTTCCCAGCTTGCCATCTCCGCTCTAGTTCATCCCTTGGGTGTTGGGTGGGGTTGGGGTTCGGTACGTCCAGTCCGTTATTTCCACACCATCCCCCCAGCTATGTCTGTATGGACCTTGTGCACAGTCTTGCAGGACCAGGTAAGAAGCCTTCCCCAAACTGTGCCAACAAGGTTAGACGTGACAATTGTCCATCATGTCTTCTCCTAAATCAATAAGATTTCCCTTCAATGTAAGCTAACAGACTCAGGCCAACCCCTAAAAAACATCCTCATAGTATTACCCCTCCTCCGCCAAACTGTACAGCGGGCACAATGTAGTCAGGCGGTAATACTGCCATTCACTAAGCCCAGAGCATTAGACCGCCACATAGATAAGTGCGAGTGGTCGCTCAACAAGACACGTGTACACTCAGCATTGTACATTACACCCTCCATCTGACACTATACATTGTACATTACACCCCTCCATCTGACACTATACATTGTACATTACACCCCTCCATCTGACACTATACATTGTACATTACACCCCTCCATCTGACACTATACATTGTACATTACACCCCTCCATCTGACACTATACATTGTACATTACACCCCTCCATCTGACACTATACATTGTACATTACACCCCTCCATCTGACACTATACATTGTACATTACACCCCTCCATCTGACACTATACATTGTACATTACACCCCTCCATCTGACACTATACATTGTACATTACACCCCTCCATCTGACACTATACATTGTACATTACACCCCTCCATCTGACACTATACATTGTACATTACACCCCTCCATCTGACACTATACATTGTACATTACACCCCTCCATCTGACACTATATATTGTACATTACACCCCTCCATCTGACACTATACATTGTACATTACACCCCTCCATCTGACACTATATATTGTACATTACACCCCTCCATCTGACACTATATATTGTACATTACACCCCTTCATCTGACACTATACATTGTAAATTACACCCCTCCATCTGACACTATATATTGTACATTACACCCGTCCATCTGACACTATATATTGTACATTACACCCCTCCATCTGACACTATACATTGTACATTACACCCCTCCATCTGACACTATATATTGTACATTACACCCCTCCATCTGACACTATACATTGTACATTACACCCCTCCATCTGACACTATATATTGTACATTACACCCTCCATCTGACACTATATATTGTACATTACACCCCTCCATCTGACACTATATATTGTACATTACACCCCTCCATCTGACACTATATATTGTACATTACACCCCTCCATCTGACACTATATATTGTACATTACACCCCTCCATCTGACACTATACATTGTACATTACACCCCTCCATCTGACACTATACATTGTACATTACACCCCTCCATCTGACACTATATATTGTACATTACACCCCTCCATCTGACACTATATATTGTACATTACACCCCTTCATCTGACACTATACATTGTAAATTACACCCCTCCATCTGACACTATATATTGTACATTACACCCGTCCATCTGACACTATATATTGTACATTACACCCCTCCATCTGACACTATACATTGTACATTACACCCCTCCATCTGACACTATACATTGTACATTACACCCCTCCATCTGACACTATATATTGTACATTACACCCCTCCATCTGACACTATACATTGTACATTACACCCCTCCATCTGACACTATACATTGTACATTACACCCTCCATCTGACACTATACATTGTACATTACACCCTCCATCTGACACTATACATTGTACATTACACCCCTCCATCTGACACTATATATTGTACATTACACCCCTCCATCTGACACTATATATTGTACATTACACCCCTCCATCTGACACTATACATTGTACATTACACCCCTCCATCTGACACTATACATTGTACATTACACCCCTCCATCTGACACTATATATTGTACATTACACCCCTCCATCTGACACTATATATTGTACATTACACCCCTCCATCTGACACTATACATTGTACATTACACCCCTCCATCTGACACTATATATTGTACATTACACCCCTCCATCTGACACTATATATTGTACATTACACCCCTCCATCTGACACTATATATTGTACATTACACCCCTCCATCTGACACTATACATTGTACATTACACCCCTCCATCTGACACTATATATTGTACATTACACCCCTCCATCTGACACTATATATTGTACATTACACCCCTCCATCTGACACTATATATTGTACATTACACCCCTCCATCTGACACTATATATTGTACATTACATCTTCTCAGTCGCTATTGGCAACAAATCCAAGTTTAACCAAAAAGCACTCGGTGGCGCCCCCCTTCTGTTGCAGGGTGAGGTGCAGAAATATATATACTGTATATGGTGAGGGGCAGGATTATGTATTAATACTGAGGGGCACTGAGGGCGAGGGGTTAGATCATATATACTGGAGGGCACTGGAGGGCAAGGGGCTGGATATTATACACTAAGGGCAATTGCAGGGCGAGGGGCGGGATTTTATATATATGAGGGGGCACTGCAGGGGGAGGGGCAGGAGTGTATTCACTGGAGGGAGGGGGCTGAATATAACACTAAAATTCCACATAATTCTCCATCATCTTCTCAGTCCTCACTACTATATAGGACCCGATCCTCCTCTCAGTCCTCACTACTATATAGGACCCGATCCTCCATCATCCTCTCAGTCCTCACTACTATATAGGACCCGATCCTCCATCATCCTCTCAGTCCTCACTACTATATAGGACCCGATCCTCCTCTCAGTCCTCACTACTATATAGGACCCGATCCTCCATCATCCTCTCAGTCCTCACTACTATATAGGACCCGATCGTCCATCATCCTCTCAGTCCTCACCACTATATAGGACCCGATCCTCCATCATCCCCTCAGTCCTCACTACTATATAGGACCCGATCCTCCATCATCCTCTCAGTCCTCACTACTATATAGGACCCGATCCTCCATCATCCCCTCAGTCCTCACTACTATATAGGACCCGATCCACCGTCATCCTCTCAGTCCTCACCACTATATAGGACCCGATCCTCCATCATCCTCTCAGTCCTCACCACTATATAGGACCCGATCCTCCATCATCCCCTCAGTCCTCACTACTATATAGGACCCGATCCTCCATCATCCTCTCAGTCCTCACCACTATATAGGACCCGATCCTCCATCATCCCCTCAGTCCTCACTACTATATAGGACCCGATCCTCCATCATCCTCTCAGTCCTCACTACTACATAGGACCCGATCCTCCATCATCCTCTCAGTCCTCACCACTATATAGGACCCGATCCTCCATCATCCTCTCAGTCCTCATTACTATATAGGACCCGATCCTCCATCATCCTCTCAGTCCTCACTACTATATAGGACCCGATCCTCCATCATCCTCTCAGTCCTCATTACTATATAGGACCCGATCCTCCATCATCCTCTCAGTCCTCATTACTATATAGGACCCGATCCTCCATCATCCTCTCAGTCCTCACTACTATATAGGACCCGATCCTCCATCATCCTCTCAGTCCTCACTACTATATAGGACCCGATCCTCCATCATCCTCTCAGTCCTCACTACTATATAGGACCCGATCCTCCATCATCCTCTCAGTCCTCACTACTACATAGGACCCGATCCTCCATCATCCTCTCAGTCCTCACTACTATATAGGACCCGATCCTCCATCATCCTCTCAGTCCTCACCACTATATAGGACCCGATCCTCCATCATCCTCTCAGTCCTCACTACTATATAGGACCCGATCCTCCATCATCCTCTCAGTCCTCACTACTATATAGGACCCGATCCTCCATCATCCCCTCAGTCCTCACCACTATATAGGACCCGATCCTCCATCATCCTCTCAGTCCTCACTACTATATAGGACCCGATCCTCCTCTCAGTCCTCACTACTATATAGGACCGATCCTCCATCATCCTCTCAGTCCTCACTACTATATAGGACCCGATCCGCCATCATCCCCTCAGTCCTCACTACTATATAGGACCCGATCCTCCATCATCCTCTCAGTCCTCACTACTACATAGGACCCGATCCTCCATCATCCTCTCAGTCCTCACCACTATATAGGACCCGATCCTCCATCATCCTCTCAGTCCTCACCACTATATAGGACCCGATCCTCCATCATCCTCTCAGTCCTCATTACTATATAGGACCCGATCCTCCATCATCCTCTCAGTCCTCACTACTATATAGGACCCGATCCTCCATCATCCCCTCAGTCCTCACTACTATATAGGACCCGATCCTCCATCATCCTCTCAGTCCTCACTACTATATAGGACCCGATCCTCCATCATCCTCTCAGTCCTCACTACTATATAGGACCCGATCCTCCATCATCCTCTCAGTCCTCACCACTATATAGGACCCGATCCTCCATCATCCTCTCAGTCCTCAGTACTATATAGGACCCGATCCTCCATCATCCCCTCAGTCCTCACTACTATATAGGACCCGATCCTCCATCATCCCCTCAGTCCTCACTACTATATAGGACCCGATCCTCCATCATCCTCTCAGTCCTCACTACTATATAGGACCCGATCCTCCATCATCCTCTCAGTCCTCACTACTATATAGGACCCGATCCTCCTCTCAGTCCTCACTACTATATAGGACCCGATCCTCCATCATCCTCTCAGTCCTCACTACTACATAGGACCCGATCCTCCATCATCCCCTCAGTCCTCACTACTATATAGGACCCGATCCTCCATCATCCTCTCAGTCCTCACTACTATATAGGACCCGATCCTCCATCATCCTCTCAGTCCTCACTACTATATAGGACCCGATACTCCATCATCCTCTCAGTCCTCACTACTATATAGGACCCGATCCTCCATCATCCTCTCAGTCCTCACTACTATATAGGACCCGATCCTCCATCATCCTCTCAGTCCTCACTACTATATAGGACCCGATCCTCCATCATCCTCTCAGTCCTCACTACTATATAGGACCCGATCCGCCATCATCCTCTCAGTCCTCATTACTATATAGGACCCGATCCTCCTCTCAGTCCTCACTACTATATAGGACCCGATCCTCCATCATCCTCTCAGTCCTCACTACTATATAGGAACCGATCCGCCATCATCCTCTCAGTCCTCAGTACTATATAGGACCCGATCCTCCATCATCCCCTCAGTCCTCACTACTATATAGGACCCGATCCTCCATCATCCTCTCAGTCCTCACTACTATATAGGACCCGATCCTCCATCATCCTCTCAGTCCTCACTACTATATAGGACCCGATCCTCCATCATCCCCTCAGTCCTCACTACTATATAGGACCCGATCCTCCATCATCCTCTCAGTCCTCACTACTACATAGGACCCGATCCTCCATCATCCTCTCAGTCCTCACTACTATATAGGACCCGATCCTCCATCATCCTCTCAGTCCTCACTACTATATAGGACCCGATCCTCCTCTCAGTCCTCACTACTATATAGGACCCGATCCTCCATCATCCTCTCAGTCCTCACTACTATATAGGACCCGATCCTCCATCATCCTCTCAGTCCTCACTACTATATAGGACCCGATCCTCCATCATCCTCTCAGTCCTCACTACTATATAGGACCCGATCCTCCATCATCCTCTCAGTCCTCACTACTATATAGGACCCGATCCTCCATCATCCTCTCAGTCCTCACTACTATATAGGACCCGATCCTCCATCATCCTCTCAGTTCTCACTACTATATAGGACCCGATCCTCCATCATCCTCTCAGTCCTCACTACTATATAGGACCCGATCCTCCATCATCCTCTCAGTCCTCACCACTATATAGGACCCGATCCTCCATCATCCCCTCAGTCCTCACTACTATATAGGACCCGATCCTCCATCATCCTCTCAGTCCTCACTACTATATAGGACCCGATCCTCCATCATCCTCTCAGTCCTCACCACTATATAGGACCCGATCCTCCATCATCCTCTCAGTCCTCATTACTATATAGGACCCGATCCTCCATCATCCTCTCAGTCCTCACTACTATATAGGACCCGATCCTCCATCATCCCCTCAGTCCTCACTACTATATAGGACCCGATCCTCCATCATCCTCTCAGTCCTCATTACTATATAGGACCCGATCCTCCATCATCCTCTCAGTCCTCACTACTATATAGGACCCGATCCTCCATAATCCTCTCAGTCCTCACTACTATATAGGACCCGATCCTCCATCATCCTCTCAGTCCTCACTACTATATAGGACCCGATCCTCCATCATCCTCTCAGTCCTCACTACTATATAGGACCCGATCCTCCATCATCCTCTCAGTCCTCACTACTATATAGGACCCGATCCTCCATCATCCCCTCAGTCCTCACTACTATATAGGACCCGATCCTCCATCATCCTCTCAGTCCTCACTACTATATAGGACCCGATCCTCCATCATCCTCTCAGTCCTCAGTACTATATAGGACCCGATCCTCCATCATCCTCTCAGTCCTCATTACTATATAAGACCCGATCCTCCATCATCCCCTCAGTCCTCACCACTATATAGGACCCGATCCTCCATCATCCTCTCAGTCCTCACCACTATATAGGACCCGATCCTCCATCATCCTCTCAGTCCTCACTACTATATAGGACCCGATCCTCCATCATCCTCTCAGTCCTCACTACTATATAGGACCCGATCCTCCTCTCAGTCCTCACTACTATATAGGACCCGATCCTCCATCATCCTCTCAGTCCTCATTACTATATAGGACCCGATCCTCCATCATCCTCTCAGTCCTCATTACTATATAGGACCCGATCCGCCATCATCCTCTCAGTCCTCACTACTATATAGGACCCGATCCTCCATCATCCTCTCAGTCCTCACTACTATATAGGACCCGATCCTCCTCTCAGTTCTCACTACTATATAGGACCCGATCCTCCATCATCCCCTCAGTCCTCACTACTATATAGGACCCGATCCACCATCATCCCCTCAGTCCTCACTACTATATAGGACCCGATCCTCCATCATCCTCTCAGTCCTCACTACTATATAGGACCCGATCCTCCATCATCCCCTCAGTCCTCACTACTATATAGGACCCGATCCACCATCATCCCCTCAGTCCTCACTACTATATAGGACCCGATCCTCCATCATCCTCTCAGTCCTCATTACTATATAGGACCCGATCCTCCATCATCCTCTCAGTCCTCACTACTACATAGGACCCGATCCTCCATCATCCTCTCAGTCCTCACTACTATATAGGACCCGATCCTCCATCATCCTCTCAGTCCTCACTACTATATAGGACCCGATCCTCCATCATCCCCTCAGTCCTCACTACTATATAGGACCCGATCCTCCATCATCCCCTCAGTCCTCATTACTATATAGGACCCGATCCTCCATCATCCTCTCAGTCCTCACTACTATATAGGACCCGATCCTCCATCATCCCCTCAGTCCTCACTACTATATAGGACCCGATCCTCCATCATCCCCTCAGTCCTCATTACTATATAGGACCCGATCCTCCATCATCCTCTCAGTCCTCACTACTATATAGGACCCGATCCTCCATCATCCTCTCAGCCCTCACTACTATATAGGACCCGATCCTCCATCATCCTCTCAGTCCTCACTACTATATAGGACCCGATCCTCCATCATCCTCTCAGTCCTCACTACTATATAGGACCCGATCCTCCATCATCCCCTCAGTCCTCATTACTATATAGGACCCGATCCTCCATCATCCTCTCAGACATCCGCTTTCTTCTTCCTCTGCACCTCCTTGGACATGTTTAGACACCTCTGCACATTGTATGGCTGTGATCACAGACTCCGCCACCGTCTTCACCCCCCCCGTCCCCCCAGATATTACTTCTCCATCACACGATTCGGCACCTTACAAGGCTCTCATCTTTAGCGTACTGACACAGCAGAGCTGACTTTCTCCTGGGTTCTGGTTGGGGGTCGCACCACTTGTACGTTGCGATAACCTGACATAATCTCAGACTCTATGATACGTTGTGCACTCATACACTCAGCTCTGCCGTATACACACAGCTCTGCCGTATACACATCACCGCTATCACTCATATCACGGCCATATTATTATGGGATATACATGAAATCGATGGAACGCTCCGTCACTTTGGCTTACTAAACGCTATTGACCCCTGACCCCAGAGGTCAGCTCTCGCAGCAGATGAATTCCTAATCCATTACTTTACATAGTCCACAAACTAGTGCAAGGCAACTGTACCTGATGCAGCAGAGCTGACGTTGTCATTTTGCATCAGGATACTGAAGTAATACAATAGTCCTATGTGCTGGTCTCACACAGATAACAAACTCAGCTCTGCTACACCTTATACCTGTCTCAGAGTCACAGCCAGACTTTCCTTCACCCAAGTCAAAGATTCAGCTGCACGTCTATCTTGTTGGCAGCCGCTGGCCCCCAGGACTTGGGGCTAAGACACCCACCACCCCTTATCTATGGCAGTGCAGCATTTAGCTAGAGATCCTACCTGGTGCAGCAGAGCTGACTTTGTTGGTTAACTCTTTGCATCATTTCTTTCCACAGTGTGAGACTGCAGACCAGCCTGATCTGCCCTAAGTGACAAACTCAGCTCTGCTACACCCAAACTTCCCCTATCCCGTAACAATATACCCTATACAATGGGCGCCTCGTAGCCCAGACTGGTATTTTGGGTGGTATATTCTCTGTATATTGCCCGTGCCCTGGAATGTATGGGGTATTAACCAGTTATGTGCCCTGGGAGCGGCCCCTATACCAGGCGGGGGTCACATACACTTCTTACTTGCTATGAAGACGACGCCACGTTCCAGTCCTCAGTGATACGGTATTAATTATTATAATCAGGAGCTCTGGGGTACGTCTAATTATAGCACGCAGCTCCCCTGCGCATTCATACCCCGGCTAGGAGCGGGCTGTCTGCACGGCACCCATGTGGCACACGCCATGGGCTTCAGCCCTAGATCAGGGGCACCATTAACCATTTACAGCCCAGCACCATGCAGAGTGCCCCTCATACCCTCCTATGTAATGGCCACTCGTACCTGATAATATCTTGGTGGCACCCATGTGGCACACGCCATGGGCTTCAGCCCTAGATCAGGGGCACCATTAACCATTTACAGCCCAGCACCATGCAGAGTGCCCCTCATACCCTCCTATGTAATGGCCACTCGTACCTGATAATATCTTGGTGGCACCCATGTGGCACACGCCATGGGCTTCAGTCCTGGATTAAGGGCACCATTAACCATTTACAGCCCAGCACCATGCAGGGTAACCAAGTATCCCCCTATGAAATGACAAGTACAACCTACCCGGACCCCTCTGGCGGACTCCATAAGTCTCTGACTAGAACGGGCTACGACATAGCGATAAAAAACAATCCGATACATCCCAAAATATGGCCCTATTAACCATTTACAGCCCAGCACCCCCTATGGGATTGCGACTACTACCTGATGATAGTGGGACTCGCAATCCTCTCTTCTTGGCTACCGGATACGTTTTCTTACCACCGCTGACCTGCTCGCACTGCCCGCACACATCTCCATACATTATCGCCTATGACGGCGACTAGCGGTGGCGCTCGGTCACGTTGTGGTGACTTTGGCGTTTTACGGTCCTCGCTGCGACCTGTCAGTTCTGTTCAGAAACTTTCTGGCCGCCCCTCACCATTAGTCCGGCGCTCTCCATAGTCCTGACAATCCTACATGACGTCATGGCTTATCACTTAGTATGGGCCCCTGAGAGAAGATCGGGGCCCCTCCACCTGTCCACAGCACTTACCTGAGTCCTCCCAGGGGGCGGCCCCTCCCTCGGAGCTCATGGCGCCGCTCACTCGCACCGTCCTGTCACTTCCTCAGTCCGGACATTCTACATCTTGTTCGGAGAGTTCCCGCTTCCCGCCCGCTCCCCCCGAGCTCCTCACACCGACTGCCCCCCACCCCCGGCCGGCCGGGACTAAGCATCCGTGACGTCACAGCCAGCCCACCAATCACAGCGCGGTCCCCGCTCAGCATCCACCTGGCTGCATCTGGCGGGCTCCGACACCCCTGCACTGCCGGACTGGCCCCAACTCAGCGGGACCGAGGAAGAAGTGAGGAGAAGACGGGCTGTGTACTGAGGAGAGCCGGGCAGTGTGTGGTGAGGAGGAGCCGGGCTGTATGGTGAGGAGACGGGCTATGTGTGCTGAGGAGCCGGGCTGTGTAGTGAGGAGGAGACGGGCTGTGTACTGAGGAGAGCCGGGCAGTGTGTGGTGAGGAGGAGCCGGGCTGTATGGTGAGGAGCCGGGCTATGTGTGCTGAGGAGCCGGGCTGTGTAGTGAGGAGGAGCCGGGCTGTGTAGTGAGGAGGAGCCGGGCTGTGTGTATGTGTGCTGAGGAGGAGACGGGCTGTGTGTGTGTGTGCTGAGGAGCCGGGCTGTGTGTGCTGAGGAGCCGGGCTGTGTGTGTGTGTGTGTGCTGAGGAGCCGGGCTGTGTGTGTGTGTGTGCTGAGGAGCCGGGCTGTGTGTGTGTGTGTGCTGAGGAGCCGGGCTGTGTGTGTGTGTGTGCTGAGGAGCCGGGCTGTGTGTGTGTGTGTGCTGAGGAGCCGGGCTGTGTGTGTGTGTGTGCTGAGGAGCCGGGCTGTGTGTGTGTGTGTGTGTGTGTGTGTGTGTGTGTGTGCTGAGGAGCCGGGCTGTGTGTGTGTGTGTGTGCGCTGAGGAGCCGGGCTGTGTGTGTGCTGAGGAGCCGGGCTGTGTGTGGTGAGGAGCCGGGCTGTGTGTGTGTGTGCTGAGGAGCCGGGCTGTGTGTGGTGAGGAGCCGGGCTGTGTGTGTGTGTGCTGAGGAGCCGGGCTGTGTGTGGTGAGGAGCCGGGCTGTGTGTGTGTGTGCTGAGGAGCCGGGCTGTGTGTGTGCTGAGGAGCCGGGCTGTGTGTGTGTGTGCTGAGGAGCCGGGCTGTGTGTGTGCTGAGGAGCCGGGCTGTGTGTGGTGAGGAGCCGGGCTGTGTGTGTGTGTGCTGAGGAGCCGGGCTGTGTGTGGTGAGGAGCCGGGCTGTGTGTGTGTGTGCTGAGGAGCCGGGCTGTGTGTGTGTGTGCTGAGGAGCCGGGCTGTGTGTGTGTGTGTGCGTGCGCTGAGGAGCCGGGCTGTGTGTGTGTGTGCTGAGGAGCCGGGCTGTGTGTGTGCTGAGGAGCCGGGCTGTGTGTGTGTGTGCTGAGGAGCCGGGCTGTGTGTGTGCTGAGGAGCCGGGCTGTGTGTGGTGAGGAGCCGGGCTGTGTGTGTGTGTGCTGAGGAGCCGGGCTGTGTGTGGTGAGGAGCCGGGCTGTGTGTGTGTGTGCTGAGGAGCCGGGCTGTGTGTGTGCTGAGGAGCCGGGCTGTGTGTGTGTGTGCTGAGGAGCCGGGCTGTGTGTATGTGTGCTGAGGAGCCGGGCTGTGTGTGCTGAGGAGCCGGGCTGTGTGTGTGTGTGCTGAGGAGCCGGGTTGTGTGTATGTGTGCTGAGGAGCCGGGCTGTGTGTATGTGTGCTGAGGAGCCGGGCTGTGTGTGTGCTGAGGAGCCGGGCTGTGTGTGGTGAGGAGCCGGGCTGTGTGTATGTGTGCTGAGGAGCCGGGCTGTGTGTATGTGTGCTGAGGAGCCGGGCTGTGTGTGTGTGTGGTGAGGAGCCGGGCTGTGTGTGTGTGTGGCTGTGTGTGTGTGTGCTGAGGAGCCGGGCTGTGTGTGTGTGTGCTGAGGAGCCGGGTTGTGTGTATGTGTGTGCTGAGGAGCCGGGCTGTGTGTGTGTGTGTGTGTGCTGAGGAGCCGGGCTGTGTGTGT